>NC_048300.1:188359118-188381077 GCF_013100865.1 Trachemys scripta elegans | reverse complement strand
GGGGAGAACAGCCGCCGCCTGGCCCCGCGGGCTGCCCCCCTCCTCTCCCAACCACCCAACTGAGTCCTGCCTGCTCGGGGCCAGGCCGGACTCTTACTCACCCCAGCCCCGCGCTTCCTCTGAGTCTCCCGGGCCTCCCTCCAGCGCTTGCGGAGGGAGGGGGAATGGTGAGCCTAGGGAAGAGGCGGGGATTCGGGGAGGGAGCCAATCGGGGAAGGAGGGGGTGGAGTCGGGGCGGAGGGGGGATGCGAGCACTTCCGGGCTCCAGGCTCCGGTGCATTTCCTTGTTTGTCCAGTGTCCTGACCGCACATTGGTCGGGACGCGGGACAAACAAGGAAATATCGGGACAGTACCGATAAAATTGGGACTTCTGGTCACCCTAAGTTGATCTAAGTACGTGGACTTCAGCTACATTATTCATGTAGCTGAAGTTGCATAACTTAGATTGAATCCCTCCCCCCGCAGCGTAGACCAGGCCTTAATTCTGCAGTTTCTCTTTGAAGTCTGTTTCTGAAGTTTTTTTTGTTCCAGTATGGCTACTTTTAAATTTGTTATAGAATGTCCAGAAAGACTGACGTGTTCTCCTACTGGCTTTTGTATGTTACCATTCCTGAGGTCCGATTTGTGTCCATTTATTCTTTTACATAAAAACTGTCCGGTTTGGCCAATGTACATGGCAGAGGGGCATTGCTGGCACATGATGGCATATATAACCTTAGTAGATGTGCAGGTGAATGAGTCCCTGATGGTGTGGCTGATGTGGATGGGTCCTCTGATGGTGTCACTAGAGTAGATATGGGGACATATTGTGCCCGAGTGGGTCTCCACTGAGCTGGGGAGGTGGGGACAGGACACCTGTCTGTTCAGGTGCCTCTGGCTCAGGAGTGGGAGCTGCTGCTGCTGTACTGAACCACGTGTTCAGACTCCTGTGTGCTTGGCTTAAAGAGACAGTGTGCTGACACAATCATTCAGTATACACAATCTCACACACACACTCCCACCTAACACACACCTTCAGTCTCCCACACACTCTCCCCAACACACACACAATCAAGTAATAGTATCCATCCAGAATGTAAATTTAGCTTGTACTCACCTTAGCAGTGCCAGTTTTTTTTTTTTTAAAGCTAAACACTGTGCAGATGAAGGTTGCTTATTTTCAAATTATATTTTAATTATATCTGTAAAATAACTTAAAATTCGTAGGAAAATAAATGCAGTTTCAAGTCTGATACTAATAGTAATGATGAATTTAAATATTAATGAGTCACATATATGACTGTGATCAGTAAACAGAAATGCCAGAATAATTAAACAAATAAATTCCCATTCTTAATAAAAGGGGGGGGGGACTTAATCATGCATGTTAATATTAAGTAGGTATGTTTTTAGTGGAGTGAAAAAACAATTGACTAAGACAGAGTGGATAACAGCAGTAACACAGAGTGTGTCAGAGAAAGTAAGCAAATATTAGGCAAATTTTATTTATTTTTATTTATCTCTACTAAAGATGATGTACAAAGTATCAAACTTGTGTTTCTGATATCTGTGCTAAGGCTCCAAAATGGA
This sequence comes from Trachemys scripta elegans, assembly GCF_013100865.1. Classification (NCBI taxonomy): domain Eukaryota; kingdom Metazoa; phylum Chordata; order Testudines; family Emydidae; genus Trachemys; species Trachemys scripta. Next base: position 188,379,507 of record NC_048300.1, on the reverse strand, counting down.
TACCGCAATGCGTGGGTTTGGAAATATCTTGTATTATCTCCTGATTGTTCTAAATTTACATATAAACTTAAAATATGGCTCTAATTAGTGTTTTTTCTTTCTTTATGTAGGAATTAGATACAGTGTTCCCATCAGTTAATTTCTAACTTATCTGCAAAACAAACAAAACAAAACAAAAAAACCACACCTAGAGTTTTCAGGTGCCTACATAGCCTCTGAAATCACAGTTAAAATCTGAAATGGCACCCCTGTCCTGACTATGTGAGAATCTTAGCTCTCAGTTAAAAAAAAAAAAGTTTCTAGCCCTCATGATTGCAAAGCAAATCTTTGAAACTTTAACCACTCAAATAGCTGAAGGCAAATATATTCTTTTAAAAGCCTCATTATGTTTAAATCAATCTCATGATTTTGGGGACCTGACTAATGATTTTTGAATATCAGTGACTGGCAATAAATAACTGTGCTTAAAAACCAACGTTCACTATCGCATGTGAGAGAGCGATTGGATAAAAGACTACATTTCCCAGAAGCCTCTCTGTAGGACTTAGTTATGTCACTGAGCAGAGACTTTGGAGTCTGCTTATCGGAAGACGGTGCGGGGTGAGGGCTCCTTGGTGCTGCTAGAACTTTAGGAAAATGACCTCAAGAGAGTGACTCACTGACTTAATTCTTTCCAGATTCTTTTGGGTGGGTGGTTGGGTGGGTGTGCCTGTTATGTTACATGCTGAATGCTACCCCCAGGAGGAGAGGAGTTTGCCTTTCCCAGAGAGATGGCCCCGAACCAGCAAGTTCGCGCTGTCAGCCTGTGCAGCGGCTGTTGCAGAACTAGGTACTAGCCACTATGATTTTATTAGAGGGAAGGGAGTCGTGATTGACTGGGGTGGGGGGTAGGGAAAATGCTCAGCCCCCTTCCCTCAGCTCGCTGTTCACTGCTGCCTCAACATTCAACAACTTCTGGGCGCAGGGCACTTGTTACGCTGGCCTCTCCTCTTTATGCTTTTCTGTGTAGTGCAGCTTGAAAAATATATTGCATCACATGCAGGGGTGAAAGTAACTTAAAGGACTTACTAGTATGCTGGAGTCCTGACCACAGACTGGAAGAGGTGTGGCTTCTAAATCAAGATTTAAAGGCCCCGGAGCTCCAGCTGGGAGCCCTGGGGGCCTATAAATCACCCTGGGACCCACCAGCTGCAGGGGTGGCTGGGAGCCCCTGAGGCGATTTAAAGGGTCTGGGGCTCCGGCCACCTCTACAGCAGTGGAGCTCCAGGCCCTTTAAATTGCTGATTGAACCCTGCTGCCACTACCCCGGGGCTCCGGCAGCAGGGCTTAGGTGGCACTTTAAAGGGCCTGGGACTCTGGCTGCTGTGGGGAGCCCCTGGCCCTTTAAATCATCACTGGAGCCTTGCCGCCGCTACCTCCAGGGCTCTGGCAGCCGGGCTTAGGTTGTGCTTTAAAAGGCCCAGGGCTCCCCACAGCAGCAGGCGCCTTGGGCCCTTTAAAGCGCCGCCTGAGCCTCACTGCCGGAGCAGCGGTGGCAGGGCTCCGGCAGTGATTTAAAGGTCCCGGGGCTCCCCGCAGTGGTTGGAGCACTGGGCCCTTTAAATCACTGCCGGAGCCCTGCCGCCACTACCCCGGGATTCAGGAGGCGATTTAAAGGGCTGGGGCTCTGGCCGCTGTAGGGAGTCCCGGACCCTTTAACTCACCAGCCTGGGGAAGCTGGTCCAGACAGTACTGGCTTACTTTCTCCTCTGATCACATGGTTTCTCCAGGTCTGCTGCTTTGCAAACTTGGTGTTGCTCCGCGGTAGGTATTTCAGATCTAGGGCTTGTCCACACTGGCAATTTAGAGCGCTGCAACTTTCTTGCTTGGGGGTGTGAAAAAACACCCCCCTGACTGCAGCAAGTTTCAGCACTGTAAAGTGCCAGTATAGACAGTGCACCAGCGCTGGGAGCCACACCCCTCGTGGAGGTGGGGTTTTTTTTATAGTGCTGGGACAGCAGCGCTTTAGCGTTGCCAGTGTAGACTAGCCCTAAATCTTTGCTGTTGAGAACAATGGGATGCAATAGTGAACCAAGACAAGTTCTGAGTGATTTAAATATGCAATGTACTGTTTTTTTCTGATAGAACACCAAAAAGGCAGAACAATCAGTTGAAGTTGACTCTGGGAGTAATTTGCCTTCTACAGTTAGTTTAGAGTAGCGCTCCCCCTTCTTTCCAAAAAGAGATCTAATCTAGTTGGGAAGCTCATGTTTCTAATTACAGCAGAGCTGTCTTTAGAGACGTGTCAGTGCAACAAAGAGATAGCAGAAGTTTAAGGAAGAGGGAATGCCTATACAATGCTGCACTGTGATAAATAATTTGATATTTTGTAATCTCTATGTAGGGTAAACTGTTAATTTGTACATGCAAACTGGGTGCAATGTCCTAGTGATTTAAGGGTTCTCTTTTGTTTAAAGATATCCAATACAAGAAATAATAATTTATAATATGGGATTATACTGTGACTTTACCGGCATCCCTAAGTATTATTATTACTGTTGTTTGTTATTTGTATTACTGTAGTGCCTAGGAGCCCTACTCATGGGCCAGAACCCCATTGTGCTAGGCTCTGTACAAACACAGAACCAAGAGATAGTCTGTACTACACAGACGTTACAATCTAAGTATAAAACAAGAGACAACCGATGGATACAGACAGCCTGGGAAATACAAGGCAGTGTTTGTTAGCACAAGAGGCGGTGGTCTCAGCACACCAGCAGCGTAGCTGTTGTCAAGTTTTTTTTTTTTATGTCAGGGCAGTGTGTAACTGCACTGCCCCAGAAGCAGCACAGGGAAGGGATTAAGGGACACTCTCTTCCCTGGTTCTGCTTTGTTCCAAGGGGAAAAGTAATCTTCTATTAATCCACGCCAGGGGTCGGCAACCTCTGGCACGCAGCTCACAAGGGTAAGCACCCTGGCGGGCCGGGCTAGTTTGTTTACCTGCCGTGTCCGCAGGTTCGGCCGATCGCGACTCCCACTGGCTGCGGTTCACTGCTCCAGGCCAATGGGGGCTGCGAGAAGCGGCACGGGCCAAGGGATGTGTTCTGTCCGCGGCTTCTCTTGGCCTGGAGTGGCGAACCGTAGCCAGTGGGAGCCACGATTGGCCAAACCTGCGGACGCGGCAGGTAAACAAACCAGCCCAGTCGCCAGGGTGCTTACCCTGGCGAGCCGCATGCCAGAGGTTGCCGACCCCTGATCCACACCAATAGAAGATTGCTTCTCCCTCTGCTCAAAACAGCTCCCCCACATTGTGGGATGAAGCAGTCAAACATCTGCCCATTTCATGCTCCCCTGCATGGCTCTGCAGAGTGTGCTTTCCCTCTGGAAATGCCGAGTGGCCACTTGAGAATGAGGGGGTGCCTGACCTGCCCAACTGCATTGTGCACACCAGAGTCTTGGTCACACAGTATGTAAAAGGGTGGAAGTAATTGACAAGGATTTAACGTGCTCCAGCATCTTCCAGAAACTCCAAATGCTTCTTCAAAGAAACTTCAAAAGCGGGGCAGGTGGTAAGCATTGGATTTGGAAGGAAAAGAACTTGGGATAGAATGAAAGGCGATTGATGTATTTTTGCTATCTTGTCAAAAGGCACCATGAATAATGAGCCTCCTGTCTCAGTCAAGATGTGCACCTGCTAACAGCGCCTGCGGCAAATCAAACGCTGCCAGCCTGCGTTTCGCAACATTGTGTTCTGCAGGATGTGGCCTTTGTTCAGCTGTGTTCCCTGTTATTTTCTGCTAGTAACCTTTCCCCTGGATCTCACGAAAACGCGACTGCAGATCCAAGGTGAAGCTGCTGTTTGTCGGTATGGACCTGCTGCCGGAAGAGCTGTACCCTACCGTGGCATGCTACGTACTGCAGCAGGGATTATTCAAGAGGAAGGCTTACTAAAACTCTGGCAAGGAGCAACACCGGCCGTCTACAGACACATAGGTGATTATCTTGTCCCATAGCAATGAGTCAGAATGCTGTATGCCAGCGGTTTTCAAACTTTTTTTCTGGTGACCCAGTTGAAGAAAATTGTTGATGCCCGTGACCCAATGGAGCTGGGGATGAGGGGTTTGGGGTGTGGAGGGGCTGAGGGCTAGGGCAGAGGGTTGGGGTGTGCGGCTGAGGACTGCAGGGTGGGGCTGGGAATAAGGGGTTCAGGGTGTGGGAGGGGGCTCTGGGCTGGGTGAGGGGGTCATGGCACTGGGCTGGGGGTGCAGGCTCTGGGGTGGAGTTGGGGATGAGGAGTTTGGGGTGCAGGATGGGGCTCTGGGTTTGGGGAGAACTCAGGGCTGGGGCAGGGGATTGGGGTTCAGGGTTAGGCCATGGGCTTACCTCGGGCGGCTCCTGGTCAGTGGCGCAGCAGGGGTGCTAAGGCAGGCTTCCTGCCTGTCCTGGCACTGCGGACCACGCTGCCCCCTGGAAGCGGCCAGCAGCCATTCCAGTTCCTAGGCGGAGGTGCGCAAGCGGCTCCACGCAGCTCTCACCCACCAGCACGGCTCCCCCAGCTCCCACTGGCCAGTTCACGGCCAATGGGAGTGCAGAGCTGATGCTCAGGGCGGGGGCAGTGTGCAGAGCCCCGTGGCCCCCCTGCCTAGGAGCCAGACGTGCTGCTGGCTGCTTCCAGGGCGCAGCGCGGCGTCGGAACAGATAGAAACTAACCTGCCTAGCCGGGCAGCACCGCTGACAGGACTTTTAATGGCCCAGTCGGCGGTGCTGACCAGAGCTGCTGCAACCCAGTGCCTTACATTCCGCAACCCAGTCCTGGGTTGCGTCCCGCAGTTTGAAAACCACTGCTGTGTGCTGTGTCCCACAGCTATGCTGTCTTGTGTCATTATCCTGCCATGTCTCTTTGTAACCCTTCTGGCAAGTGCCAATGGCAGCACAAGGGGTCATTCAATGTGCCTAGAGGTCCTCTTAAACTATGGCTTGAGCTATCACCCAGAGCTGTATTCTGACTTCTGGGAAGTTAAAGTAAAACCGCCCCAGTTACCTTTGCAGGTCGTTGTTCCCCACTCACAGGCACGCAGCATCCTTGGGATCCTGGAACCACTGGTTCCTTTTATTTGGGGGGGGAAAGAAAAAAGTCCTAAAGCATGATCACTGCACATATATTTACGTTCAATATGACAACCCAAACCCAGTTAGTGTGTCAGTTGTTCAGTCAACCCTGCAGACCCAAACAGTAACTGGCCACCTTAATCGCACAACAGTTCCCACCCACCTGAAACCTCACTCCCAGCTCTAATTAGGGCTTGTCTGAGGGCTTGTCTACACTGGCACTTTATAGCGCTGCAACTTTCTTGATCAGGGGTGTGAAAAATCATTGCCCTGAGACCTGTAAGTTTCAGTGCTGTAAAGTGCCAGTGTAGACAGCGCACCAGCGCTGGGAGCTGCGCTCCCAGTGCTGGTAGCTGTTCCCCTCATGGAGGTGGGTTTTTTATAGCGCTGGAAGAGCTCTCTCTCAGTGGTCTGCCGCGACTACACAAACCACTGCCACAACTGTGCTTTAATGTTGCTAGTGAAGACGTGCCCTGAATGAGTGCCAAGAATGCCACTTACACAACCCCAGAAGATGGGACATTCCCCCGCCTGCATATCTCCACCCTCGCCAGAATGACTGGCCTGCATTGTGCATGTTAGGTCACGTAGGCAGGGGTGGGGCAGTGTGCTCTTCAAAATGGCAGCCCCTAGCCATGATACCAGACAAAACCACATCCTGCGTTGTCTCAGTACAGGGTAGGGGAAAAACAATTTAAAAACAGGGCTGTCTGACCTAAAACTGGATGAATGGCCTGCCTAACTTGACTGCTCTGGTTGGGTCTTGCCATGAAGTCAGTTCTGCATCCCCACTGCAGCTTGTCCAGTTGGGCCTCACTGTGAAGTCAGTTCTGCAGACCTGTCACAGATGGTCTGGTCAGGTGTTGCTGTGAAGTCAGTTCTGGTACCCCTGCCACAGCTGGTTTAGTCAGGCCTTACAGTGTGGCTTCATCGCCATTGCCACTGCCATCAGTTCAGTCCTACAGAATCACTCTGCGCAGGGTTTGGAATCTCCAGGTAGGGAATGGAGAGGAACACTAGACCCTAGTCATGCTTGCTGGCATAAAGCTCCTGGTCTTTAGAGTGGAGTTCTCCCAACCCTACCTTGCTGAACTTGAATTGCGTTCCCTAACCAGATTGTACTACTTGTAATGCCTTACAATGTGTTATCATTCATGCAATCAAAATATAAACTAGTTCCAATACAGTACATAGAACTATGAGTAAACAACATTATAATTAAGACTAAGATTTAGTCACGGGTATTTTTAGTAAGAGTCATGGACAGATCACGGGCAATAAACAAAAATTCACGGCCCATGACCTGCCCATGACTTGTACTATAAATACCTCTGACTAAATCTTAGGTGCACCTGGGGCACCACTGCTGCTCTGGGGTGCCGCTGCTGCTCCGGAGGGGAGGCAAACCAGGGCACTGCTGCTGCTCCGGGGGGGTAGGCAGCTCAGTGAGCCACTGTTGCTTCGGGGCAGCGCCCAGGACTGCTGCTCCTCTGGTGGTCCCTGGGGCCGGCCGCCTGAGCAGCAACCAGTGCGGTTGGCCCCAGGGCTGCCTGACCAGTAGCTGCCTGGGTGGCCCTGGGGTCAGCCGTACCAGCTGCTGCAGGAGTCATGGAGGTGCCGGAAAGTCGCGGAATCCGGGATCTCCGTGACACTCACAGCCTTAATTATAGCCTCTAGAGGGACCCAAGTGCTCCATCTCCGAGCCTTTTCGCTGTTACTTACATCCTTGCCTGAGTTGGAATGTGCAGTCAAATCATACAATCAAACATTTTCAGTTAAACCCCCTATTTTTCCATTGAGGTCCAGGACTCAAAGGGCTTGTCTATATGGAGACATCCAAGAAAATTAATCCAAATTAACTAAAGGTTGGAATTTGAAGTGGATAGTTATACAGTAACATTCATCAGTAGGTCTCAAAGTGCTTTACAAAGGAGGTCAATATCATTACCCTCAATTTATAGAAGGGAAGTGACTTTTCCAAGGTCACCCAGCAGTTCCATGGCAGGGCCAGGACTTGAAACCATGAAATCTGAACTTCAGTCTAGTGCCCCACATGCCCTTCTCGTTAGCGGGAAGAGGTTCTCAGAGATAGCTGGTTTGTATTTTTTTTTTTTAATTGCAAATGCACTGACAGCAGCAAATCTTAAAGGGATTGCACCTGTGGGAGGGAACGCACATAGAGGATTCATTAATAGCTAGTTTGCTGGAAATGAAACAAATCTCACAGATTGATGGCGAGATGGCCAGCGAAGTAAAGTGTCTTAAAGTGCTGAGACGCCTCATATCTGTGACAAGAAATACCACTTAGCAAAAGTATCAGAGGGGTAGTCTTGTTAGTCTGAATCTGTAAAAAGCAACAGAGGGTCCTGTGGCACCTTTGAGACTAACAGAAGTATTGGGAGCATAAGCTTTCGTGGGTAAGAACCTCAGAACATCGTCTACAGCCAAGCACTGAGGTACAATCGCATCTGCTCCAACCCCTTGGACAGAGACCAACACCTACAAGATCTTCACCAAGCATTCTCAAAACTACGATACCCACACAAGGAAATAAAGAAATAAATCAACAGAGCCAGACGTGTACCCAGAAGCCTCCTGCTACAAGACCGGCCCAGAAGAAAAACCAACAGAACTCCACTGGCCATCACCTACAGTCCTCAGCTTAAACCTCTCCAACGCATCATCAGTGATCTACAACCCATCCTGGACAATGATTCCTCACTTTCACAGACCTTGGGAGGCAGGCCAGTCCTCGCCCACAGACAGCCTGCCAACCTTAAGCATATTCTCACCAGCAACCACGCACCGCACCATAACAACTCTAACTCAGGAACCAACCCATGCAACAAACCTCGATGCCAACTCTGCCCACATATCTACACCAGCAACACCATCACAGGACCTAACCAGATCAGCTACAACATCACCGGCTCATTCACCTGCACGTCCACCAATGTTATATATGCCATCATGTGCCAGCAATGCCCCTCTGCTATGTACATTGGCCAAACTGGACAGTCACTACGCAAGAGGATAAATGGACACAAGTCAGATATCAGGAATGGCAATATACAAAAACCTGTAGGAGAACACTTCAACCTCCCTCGCCATACAATAGCAGATGTAAAGGTAGCCATCTTACAGCAAAAAAAACTTCAGGACCAGACTCCAAAGAGAAACTGCTGAGCTCCAGTTCATTTGCAAATTTGACACTATCAGATCAGGATTAAACAAAGACTGTGAATGGCTATCCAACTACAGAAGCAGTTTCTCCTCCTTTGGTGTTCACATCTCAACTGCTAGCAGAGCACCTCACCCTCCCTGATTGAACTAACCTCGTTATCTCCATACTGATTTATACCTGCCTCTGGAGATTTCCATTACCTGCATCTGAAGAAGTGAGGTTCTTATCCACGAAAGCTTATGCTCCCAATACTTCTGTTAGTCTCAAAGGTGCCACAGGACCCTCTGTTGCTTTTCACTTAGCAAAAGAGATTCTGTTACACTAACAAGTTCATAGCTAGGGCAAATATTCCATTCAGCCTCTTCTTCCTCTCCTTTTGGATTATTTGTTATTACAGTAGCAACCAAATGCCTCAGTCGGGACCAACGGTCCCACTGTGGTAGATGTTTTACAATTAATCTCTTGGTTTTCCTATTATAGTACAAACAAAAGAGAGGGCTGCTCTAAAAATTCTCTTGTGGTTTTGTTTTCTGTAGTATACTCCGGAGTGCGGATGGTTACATATGAGCACATACGTGACTCTGTGCTTGGTAGAGCTGAAGACGAGAGCTTTCCTCTTTGGTAATTCTGTATATATGCACTACTGCTTATTGTTGTGGTTGTTGTTGTTACAGCAGTTCTATAGACCCTGGAAAATTGTCACTCACAGCTTGTCTACACAAGAAAGCTGCACTGGTTTAACTAAGGTGTGAATTTAAATTGATTTAATTAATCCAGTGCAAACATCTGTGAGGAACTCGTATTTCAGTTGAAGAGAAGCTTTCCTTGGTTTAAGTTGACTGGGAACAGGTTTGAGCAAAACTGAAATAGAAGTGTCCACACAGGGGTTTCCACCGGTTTGACCAAATTAGTTTAAAAACCTGTGCCACTTTCCTGTGTAGACAAGTGCCTGGAGTGAAATTCATTCATATGCTGTTGGCCAACACAAGGCCTATGCAACGTGTAAGTTACTATTTGATCTCTACTTTGAAGATTTAAGTGGTACATAGTCCTTGCATTGGTTGTTTGCACAGAGTGGATTTCACCCTAAATCACTAACTTGCCAAGTCAGTAATTTGCAATGAATCTTTCTATTATTAAAGAGAGTTGGCAATTTTTCAAAGAGACATTATTGAGGGCACGAGAGCAAACTATCCCACTGCATAGGAAAGATAGGAAGTATGGCAAGAGACAGCCCTGGCTTAACCAAGAGTTCTTCAAGGATCTGAAACTCAAAAAAGAGTCCCACAAAAAGTGGAAACTAGGTCAAATTACAGAGGATGAATAGAAACAAACAACACAAGCATGTAGAGACAAAATAAGAAAGGCCAAGGCACAAAATGAGATTAAACTAGCTAGCGATATAAAGAATAACAACATTCTACACATACATTATAAGGAAGAGGAAGACCAAGGACATGGTAGGCCTGTTATTCAATGGTGGGGAAGCGAGGGAGAACAATAACAGAAAATGTGGAAATGGCAGAAGTGCTAAATGACCCCCAGATCCTCTTCTTCAGTACTACTGCATAGCCAGTTATTCCCCAGTTTTTAGTTGTGGTTTTTGATTTTTCCTTCCTAAGTGAAGTACTTTGAACTTGTCTTTATTGAATTTCATGTGGTTTAATTCAGACTAGTTCTCCTATTTGTCAAGGTCATTTTCAATTTTAAAACGGTCCTCCAAAGTGCTTGCAATCCCTCCCACCTTGGTGTCATCGGCAAATTTTATAAGCATACTCTCTACTCGATTATCCAAGTCATTAATGAACATTTTGAATAGTACCAGACTCAGGATAGACCCTGCAAGAACCCACTTGGTGTGTCCTCCCAAATTAAAGGCAAACCACTAATAACTACTCTTCAAGTACTATCTTCCGAACAGTTGTGCACCTACCTTATAGTAATTTCAGCTAGACCAGTGCTTCTCAAAGTCAGGCCACCTCTTGTTCAGGGAAAGCCCCCGGCGGTCCGGGCCGGTTTGTTTACCTGCCGTGTCTGCAGGTTTGACCGAACGCGGCTCCCACTGACCGCGGTTTGCCATCCCAGGCCGATGGGGCCTGTGGGAAGGGTGGCCAGTACATCCCTCGGCCCGCGCCGCTTCCCGCAGCCCTCATTGGCCTGGGACGACGAATTGCGGTCAGTGGGAGCTGCGATCGGCCGAACCTGCGGACGCGGCAGATAAACAAACCATCCTGGACCACCAGGGGCTTTCCCTGAACAAGTGGCGGACCGGCTTTGAGAAGCACTGTTCTAGATCACATTTCCCTAGTTTGCTTATGAGAATGTCATATGGAACTGTGTCAAAAGCCTTACTAACGTCAAGGTATATTACCTCTACTGCTTTCCCCCCATCCACTAGGTCAGTAATCCTATCAAAGAAGGAAATTAAGTTGGTTTGGCATAATTTATTCTTGACAAATCCATACTGACTATTCCTTATAAACCTGTTATGTTCCAGGTACTTTAAAAATTGATTGTTTAGTAATTTGCTCTAGTATCTTGGCAGTTATTGAAGTTAGGCTGACTGGTTTGTAATTCCCCTCAGTACTCCTTGTTCCCCTTTTTAAAGATTGGTACTATGTTTGCCCTTTTCCAGTCTTCTGGGATCTCTCGTGTCCTCCAGGAGTTCTCAAGGATAATTGCTAATGGCTCTGAGGTTGCTTCAGCTAATTCCGTAAGGATGAATTTCATCAGGCCCTGCTGACTTGAAGACATCTAACTTATCTAAATATTTTCAACCCATTCTTTTCCTATTTTGGCTTGCATTCCTTCCCTGGTTGTTAATATTAATTGTGTTTGAATATTTAGTCACCATTAACCTTTTTAGTGAAGACTGAAGCAAAATAGGCGTTAAGCATCTCCGCTTTCTTGACGTCATTGGTTATTAGTAAGGCTCAGATTTTGTCATGCATATTTTTAGTAAAAGTCACTGACCGGTCACGAGCAATAAAGAAAAAATTCATGGAAGCCCATGACCTATCCGTGACTTTTACTAAAAATATGCATCACAAAATGGGGAGCTGCAGGCTCCCCACACTGCCCAGGGGTGCCTGGCTTGGAGCTGCAGGGTCCTCACATCACCCGTGGCTCCAAACTTGAGGCACCCATGCCACCTGTGGTGGCTCTGGCTCTGTGCTTCCGGGCACCCCCGCTGGCTGCGGTGGCTCTGTGCTCCTGGGCATCCCCGCCAGCCATGGGGCCAGGAGCTGCAGAGCGGCCGCGGCGGCTGGGAACTCCCAGGGGCTCCAGTGCCCGCTGTGTCCGGGAGCTCGCAGAGCAGCCCCACTGCCTGGGAGCTGCAGGGCACCCCTGTCTCCCTCTGTGGCTGGGAACTCAGGCCCCATAGTTCCAAGCCACGGCGACCCTACAGCGGGGGGCCCAAGTCATGGAGGTCTCTGAAAGTCACAGATTCCGTGACCCCTGTGACAAACTCGTAGCCCTAGTTTTTAGCTCTCCTTCCCTGCTAAGTAGACCACCTACATTTTCCTTTGTCTTTCTCTGGCTCCTAGTGTATTTAAATAAGCTCGTCTTATTGCCTTTTATGTCCCTTGCCAGGTATAACTCATTTTGTGCCTTAGCCTTTTTGATTTTGTGTCTACATCCTTGTGGTGTTCTTTTATACTCCTCCTTATCAATTTAACCATCTTTCCACTTTTTGTAGGATTCTGGGTCATTCAAGAACTCCTGATGGAGCCGTATTGGCTTTTTACTATACTTTCTATCTTTTCTTTGCACCAGAATAGTTTGCAGTTGTTCCTTTAATATTGTCTCCTTGAGGAACTGCCAGCTCTCCTGAACTCCTTTTTCACTTAGATTTTCTTCCCATGGGACCTTAGTTACCAGTTCTCTGCACTTATTAAAGTCTGCTTTCTTGAAGTCCATTGTCCTTATTCTGCTGCTGTCACTCCCTTCTTTCCTTAGAATTACAAAATCTGTCATTTCATGATCATTGTCACCCAAATTGCCTTTTACCTTCAGATTCACTACCAATCTCTCTGTGTTGGTCAGAATCAAGTCTAAAATGGCCATCTCCCTGGTTATTTCCTCCACTTTCTGGAACAAAAAGTTGTTCCTGATACAGTCCAAGAACTTGTTAGAAATTGTGCATGTTACCATTATTACTTTTTCTAACAGATATCTCTGTAGTTAAAGTCCCCCATTACTACCAGGTTCAGTGTTTTGGATATTTCTGTTGTCTTAGAAATGCCTCGTTCACCTCCTCTTCCTGATTGGGTGGTTGCTAGTAGACCCACCCCCCCACCATGACATTACCCCTATTTTAACCCTTTTATATTTATCCAGACTCTCAACTGGTCTGCCTCCCACCATCTTCTGGACCTCAGAACAAGTATATATCCTTTATGCATAATGCCACCCTCCTCCCTTTATTCCCTGCCTGTGCTTTCTGAACAAGCTACACCCCTCTATACCAATATTTTCCCCTACTCATTTCCTTCTTCTTGCTCCTTTGACCCCTATTATAATTTTCCATGTCTCCCCCCCACCCCAACATTTAACCCTCTGTTAAGGTCACCTTTTCTGGTGAAAGTAATTAGATTTAGTAATACCTTTCAGGTTTCAGAGTAGCAGCCGTGTTAGTCTGTATCCGCAAAAAGAACAGGAGTACTTGTGGCACCTTAGAGACTAACAAATTTATTAGAGCATAAGCTTTCGTGGGCTACAGCCCACTTCTTCGGATGCAGCTTTCGTGGACTACAGCCCACTTCTTCGGAAGAAGTGGGCTGTAGTCCACGAAAGCTTATGCTCTAATAAATTTGTTAGTCTCTAAGGTGCCACAAGTACTCCTGTTCTTCTTAATACCTTTCAGTTATACTAGTAGTATATGGAGCACAAGTAAGGACTTATTTGTAAATGATATGTTCATTTTTATTCTGTCATTGTGCCTTTAAATCGTAAGTGTGGGAAAAACCCTAAATGTAAGAGGTTTTCAGAGGATTTTATTTCTTCTCCATCGCAGAAACCAGCTTCCTTTTGTAAGTGGAAGTATGGGTATAAAAATATTTTTATCGAGACAAATAAAAGGGCATCATATGCTAAAAATCACCACATGCCTGATCTCTCATGCTTAGCACAGTTGACATCAGTAGAAACATTCAGGGGTATCTCAATGGAGCTAGATTCAGTGATGCACAAGTTGGGATGATTGTTCAAACAGACAAACAAACAGAAGACTCCCTTTGAAGTTTCAGAGGGGTAGCCATGTTAGTCTGTAACAGCAAAAACGAGGAGTCCTGGTGGCACCTTAGAGACTAACAAATTTATTTGGGCATAAGCTTTCGTGGGCTATAGCCCACTTCATCAGATGCATGGAGTGAAAAATACAGTAGGCAGGTACAAATATACAGCACATGAAAAAATGGGAGTTGCCTTACCAAGTAGGGGGTCAGTGCTAACGAGACCAATTCAGTCAGGGTGGATGTGGCCCATTCCCAACAGTTGACAAGAAGGTGTGAGTATCAACAGAGTGAAAATTACTTTTTGCAGCGACCCAGCCACTCCCAGTCTTTATTCAAGCCTAATTTGATGGTGTCAAGTTTGCAAATTAATTCCAGTTCTGCAGTTTCTCGTTGAAGTCTGGTTTTGAAGTTTTTTTGTTAAAGAATGGCCACTTTTAAGTCTGTTATTGAATGTCCAGGGAGATTGAAGTGTTCTCCTACTGGTTTTTGAATGTTACAATTCTTGATGTCTGATTTGTGTCCATTTATTCTTTTGCATAGAGACTGTCCAGTTTGGCCAATGTACATGGCAGAGGGGCATTGCTGGCACATGATGGCATATATCACATTGGTAGATGTGCAGGTAAATGAGCCCCTGATGGTGTGGCTGATGTGGTTAGGTCCTGTGATGGTGTCCCTTGAATAGATATGCGGACAGAGTTGGCAACGGGGTTTGTTGCAGGGATTGGTTCCTGGGTTAGCATTTTTGTTGTATGTTGTGTAGTTGCTGGTGAGTATTTGCTTCAGGTTGTGGGGCTGTCTGTAAGCGAGGACTGGCCTGTCTCCCAAGGTCTGTGAGAATGAGGGATTGTTCTTCAGGATAGGTTGTAGATCCTTGATGATGTGCTGGAGAGGTTTTAGTTGGGGGCTATAGGTGATGGCTAGTGGTGTTCTGTTACTTTTTTTGTTGGTCTGTCCTGTAGTAGGTGACTTGTGGGTACCCTTCTGGCTCTATCTGTTTCTTCACTTCCCCAGGTGGGTATTGTAGTTTTAAGAACGCTTGATAGAGATCCTATAGGTGTTTGTCTCTGTCTGAGGGATTGGAGCAAATGCGGTTATATCTTAGGGCTTGGCTATAGACAGTGGATCTTGTGATGTAGTCTGGATGAAAGCTGGAGGAATGTAGGTAAGTATAGTGATCAGTAGGTTACTGGTATAGGCTGGTGTTTATGTGACCATCACTTATTTGCACTGTAGTCTCCAGGAAGTGGATCTCTTGTGTGGACTGGTCCAGGCTGAGGTTGATGGTGAGGTGGAAATTGTTGAAATCCTGGTGGAATTCCTCAAGGGCCTCCTTCCAATGGGTCCAGATTATGATGTCATCAATGTAGCGCAAGCAGAGTAGGAAGAAAGAATCCCATGCACCGCTACAGGCTGGGGACCGACTGGCTAAGCAGCAGTTCTACAGAAAAGGACTTGGGGTTTACAGTGGACAAGAAGCTGGATATGAGTCAGCAGTGTGCCCTCATTGCCAAGAAAGCCAACGGCATATTGGGCTGTATTAGTAGGAGTATTGCCAGCAGATCGAGGGAAGTGATTATTTGCCTCTATTAGACACTGGTGAGGCCACACCTGGAGTATTGCATCCAGTTTTGGTCCCCCCTACTACAGATGTGGACAAATTGGAGAGAGTCCAGCAGAGGGCAACGAAAATTATTAGGGGGCTGGGACACATGATTTACGAGGAGAGGCTGAGGGAACTGGGGTTATTTAGTCTGCAGAAGAGAAGAGTGAGGGGGGATTTGATAGCAGCCTTCAACCACCTGAAGGGGGGTTCAAAAGAGGATGGAGATAGGCCAGGGGTCGGCAGCCTTTCAGAAGTGGTGTGCCAAGTCTTCATTTATTCACTCTAATTTAAGGTTTCGCATGCCAGTAATACATTTTAACGTTTTTAGAAGGTCTCTTTCTATAAGTCTATAATATATAACTAAACTATTGTTGTATGTAAAGTAAATAAGGTTTTTAAAATGTTTAAGAAGCTTCATTTAAAATTAAATTAATGCAGAGCCCCGGGTCCTGTGGCCAGGACTGGGCAGTGTGAGTGCCACTGAAAATCAGCTTGCGTGCTGCCTTTGATACGCGTGCCATAGGTTGCCTACCCCTGAGCTAGGCTGTTCTCAGTGGTGGCAGATGACAGAACAAGAAGCAATGGTCTCAAGTTGCAGTGGGGGAGGTCTAGGTTGGATATTAGGAAACATTATTTCACTAGGAGGGTGATGAAGCACTGGACTGGGTTACCTACGGAGGTGGTGAAATCTCCATCCTTAGAGGTTTTTGAGGCCCAGCTTGACAAAGCCTTGGCTGGGATGATTTAGTTGGTGTTGGTCCTGCTTTGAGCAGGGGATTGGACTAGATGACCTCCTGGGGTCTCCTCCAACCCTAATATTCTATGATTCTAGGAGCTCTAGGGGACAAGAGCTGAGACAGACAGACAGCCCCTCTGCCATCATGTGCCAGCAATGCTCCTCTGCCATGTACATTGGCCAAACCGGACAGTCTCTATGCAAAAGAATATATGGACACAAATCAGACATCAAGAATTGTAACATTCAAAAACCAGTAGGAGAACACTTCAATCTCTCTGAACACTCAATAACAGATTTAAAAGTGGCCATTTTTCAATAAAAAAACCTTCAAAAACAGACTTCAACGAGAAACTGCAGAACTGGAATTAATTTGAAAACTTGACACCATCAAATTAGGCCTGAATAAAGACTGGGAATGACTGGGTCACTGCAAAAAGTAATTTTCACTCTGTTGATATTCACCCCTTCTTGTCAACTGTTGGGAATAGGCCACCCTGACTGAATTGGCCTCGTTAGCACTGATCCCCCCCCCCCCTTGGTAAGGCAACTCCCATTTTTTCATGTGCTGTATATTTGTACCTGCCTACTGTATTTTTCACTCCATGCATCTGATGAAGTGGGCTATAGCCCACAAAAGCTTATGTCCAAATAAATTTTGTTAGTCTTTCAGGTGCCACAAGGGGAAGGAACTAACTTCTGGCTATTTCTATTGTTCCTGAGCAAGCACCACATATTGGTGATGTATATTAAATATTTTATTTCCAAGTTACCTTTAACACTGCATAAAACTGATGAGAACATTATAGACTATATTAGCCATCTGGAGTTACTACAATCATTGATTAATCTCTGGCTGTTCATGTGAGAAGTGGTTGTTTAAGATTCCATTTCACCTGGAAGATGCTACAGAGTTCGTTAAGTCAAGCATTTATTTTCATTGGGGAAACAGGCATTGTGGCTTCATAGTTGTTAACATCTTGAATGTATTCTGGAGAAAAATGGGAGCTTAGGTCTCGCTTACTTTTGTACAGGAGATCTGTAGTTGGAGGGATGTCAGCTGGTGCCATTGGTCAGTTTTTTGCCAGTCCAACTGATCTGGTGAAGGTGCAGATGCAAATGGAAGGAAAGAGAAGACTAGAAGGGAAACCATTACGGTGAGTTCTCAAGTAAGCTAATTTTAATTGGCTTTTTTGTGAGTGGTTGTTCTGTGGATGTTGACAATTGTCATGCAGTGTGGGACAGATTTTTAGGACTTTGTACAGTAACTCCTCACTTAGTCGTCCCGGTTAACATTGTTTCGGTGTTACATTGCTGATCAATTAGGGAACATGCTCGTTTAAAGTTGTGCAATGCTCCCTTCTGATGTCATTTGGCAGCCGCCTGCTTTGTCCACTGCTTGCAGGAAGAGCAGCCCGTTGCAGCTAGCTGGTGGGGGCTTGTAACCAGGGTGGACCGGCAGCCCCCTATCCGCTCCCTGCTTCCCTAAGTTCCCTGTGCTGCAGCTGCCCAGCAAGCTATCAAGGCAGTTCAGCTGTCCCTCCCCCCACTGTCATGTGCTGCTCCTGCCCTCTGCCTTGGAGCTGCTCCCAGAGACTCTTGCTTGCTGTGCGGGGGGGGGAAGGGGGAGGCGGAGCTAATGTCAGGGTGTCCCCCTCCCCCCTGCTCCTACACCCCACTTACCCCTTCTCCATATAGAGCAGGGAGGGGACACCGACGGAGAGAGACAGAGAGAGCTTGGGGCAGCAGCTGCTGTCTCAACTTCCTGATCCACTTTAAAAGACAATGCACTTCAGAGTGGGTCAGCTTACTTAAAGGGGCAATGCGCATCTCTCTCTCTCTCTCTCTCTCCCCCACACACAAGGTGTGTGTCTGTCTCTGTCTGCTATGCTGTCTCCCCTCCCTGGTGTTCGTGCTGCCTTGTGTGAGAGGCTACATTAACAAAAAAGTGTTAACCCTTGAGGGCTCAGCAAGTGCTAGTTCATCATTTAGCAGCAAGGCATTCCCTGGGAAATGTCTCTCCCTCTTCCACCCTCTAACTTCACCACCTCAACCAAGCTTCACAATCATCCTAGCTGTGAACAGTATTAAATTGTTTGTTTAAAACGTATATTGTGTATCTATCTATATATAGTTTTTTGTTTGGTGAAAAAAATTTCCCTGGAACCTAACCCCCCCATTTACATTAATTCTTATGGGGAAATTGGATTTGCTTAACATCGTTTCACTTAAAGTCGCATTTTTCAGGAACATAACTACAACGTTAAGCGAGGAGTTACTGTATGTGCAAAAATACATGCCTATATATGCACCTAATTTATACACATCATTACTTCACAAAACCCTGTGGTTAGGTAAGGGTTTTGTTTGTTTGTTTGTTTGTTTTTACAGAGGAGAATGCTGTTATACAGAGCTTAAGTGATTAAACGGACACAAAGAGCCCAGATCCTCAGCTGCTGTATTTCAGCATAGCTCCATCAATGGAACTGTGCTTATTTATATGAGCTAAGGATCTGGCTGGAGACTGAACTCCCATCAAAACAGTTCCTTGAAGTCATGGTTGAGGCACACTAGTGGGGCAGTGTGGGGAAGCTTCCATTATAACTGCCCTTAATGTAAAGGATCTCTTCTGTGGCTAAATAGAGGACTTCAGTCTTCAGGGCTGTCAGGTCGATAACCTTTACTAGCATTAACCATTCCTAAGAATTTTTTTTTTTAAATGTATGCTACAGAAAGCACAAGAAGTCCTCCTGGCATGTGTACAACAGAAGTGTGTCCATCACTGAATTCTCTGCTCATTAGCTGAATGAATGAATGTTTTGTAAAGACGTGTGAGATGCTAGACAAATGTCAAATATTATTTATTTCAGATTTCGTGGAGTGCACCATGCATTTGTGAAGATCCTGTCTGAAGGGGGAATTCGGGGCCTTTGGGCTGGTTGGGTGCCAAATGTCCAAAGAGCTGCTCTGGTAAACATGGGAGGTAAACATAATAAAGTAGGCCTGAGCTCCTGAAGTGATTCTCTTCCTTTGTCCTTCCAAGACCATTGAGATGTCTTTGCCATCCTTCCTGAGGGTTTTATCTGTAGGATGGTGAGGTCTTCTGGGTTCAGGGATGTTGCCTAAGGAACTCCCTCCACAAGCATGTCCCTCAATGTCCCAATGCTCAGTAGAAGGCCTCTTTCTCTGCATCAGTTTACTTTTGGCCTTTTGTCATTTTTTCATTGGCCTGTTTGAATTTGCTTAGCAGAATGGCTGGTAATTTCTAGGCCACTTGGCCCAAGGCTATTTTAAGTATTTGTTGCTGATGTATATAAATCCCATTTTTAAGATTGATGGGCCAGTGTCAGAGGTGGCATAAGTTATACATCACTAAGGGTGTTGTAAAGGCTAGGGAAAGGATAACAACTAACAAGAAGGTATAAAAGTTAAAGTATATATTGTCACAGGTGAAATTCGTCCTTTAAGAATGTGTGGGCCTTGTCCACCTGTGACCAACTAATTATCTCTTACTAAGTTTAGAAGGGGGATCATGTGATAGTTATCAGGAAGAAGGAGGCTAGCATGATATTGGAAGGACCAGCAGGGTGGGCCTTGTGAGGGGCACCAAGAATCCCTGACTTGGGGAAAGAAAAGTGATTGGGGCTTAGGGAAGAAGCCTGCCTCTGGTGAAAGCCCTGAGAGGAACCACCTTGGGAAGGGAGTCTGGATGTACAGTTATTGAGGACTGGGTTTAAGACAGTTTTAAGGAAGAAGAGCCCAGGAACGGTTGGATTGGAAGAACTCTCTGGGGAAGAAGAGCCTGTTGTTGTGTCTGTACATTGGGTATTTGAATGTGGGAAATCCTCCTGTGATTGTGGGAGTAAGAAGGTAAAATTGTGCCAATAAAGAAGACCAGGTTGGTTGTCAGAACAGCTAAAGAGTGGTGGAATTCTTGTATAGAAATCCTCACCTGTAGTTAAACATTTAATGCATTTTATGCCTGTGTTGCTGAGGTTGGTTACTGGAGGGTGCTCATGTGTAGGGTTTTTTACACACACACACACACACACACACACACACACACACACACACACACACACACACTTTAATTTAGTCTTTCCATCCCTCAGAACAAAAGCTCTACTAATTCAGACTTCCTTACATTTACTTACATCTGTTTACTAACTTGTAACTTCTATCACCTTACAAATTTGGCCTGAAAAACACTATACAGTAGGGTTGTCGATTAATTCCAGTTAACTCACGCAATTAACTCAAAAAAATTAATTGCGATTAATCACCGTTCTAATCGCACTGTTAAACAATAGAATACCAATTGAATTTATTAAATATTTTGGATGTTTTTCTATATTTTTATATATATATATATATATATATATATATATATATATATATATATATATATATTTATTGTATTCTCTGTTGTAATTGAAATCAGTGTATATTATTTTTATTACAGATATTTGCACTGTAAAAATGAAAAATAGTATTTTTCAATTCATCTCATACAAGTACTGTAGTGCAGTCTCTTTGTC
>NC_048300.1:188203205-188354277 GCF_013100865.1 Trachemys scripta elegans | reverse complement strand
CTTTCACTCTATGCATCCGAAGAATTGAGGTTTTTACTCACGAAAGCTTATGCCCAAATAAATCTGTTAGTCTTTAAGGAGCCACCAGACTCCTTGTTGTTTTTGTAGATACAGACTAACATGGCTACCCCCTGATACTTGACAACCTCCCTTGGTCACCTATTCCAGTATTTACTATATTAGGGGAAAATTTCTAACTATATCTCCCTTGATGCAGATTAAGCTGATTACTTCTTGCCCTACCTTCAGTGGACAGGGAACACAATTGATCACTGTCCTCTACGACAGCCCCTTAACATATCTGAAGACTTACCAGGGCCCCTTTTTGTCTTCTTTTCTCAAGACTAAACATGCCCAGTTCTTTTTGACCTTTCCTCATAGGTCAGGTGTTCTAAATCTTTTATTATTTTTGTTGCTCTCCTTCAGAGGCTTTCCAGTTTTTCCACTTCTTTATTAAAGTGTGGTGCCCAAAAGTGGACTCAGCACTGCAGCTGAGGCCTCATCAATGCCGAGTAGAGCATAACAACTATCTCCTATGTGTCTTAGACATGACACTCTGTTAATACACTTGAAAAGATATTAGCTTTTTTCACAACTGCATGACATGTTTGGCTCATTCAGTTTGTGATGCACTGTAATCCCCATGGTTGCCTTAATTTCACTAGTCACACATATCCAAAATTACAAGATTTTAAATGGATTAGAATTGCATTTTGGGAGTTGTTAGTGACGGGCCAGATCCTTGACTATTGTAAATCAGTATAGCTCCGTTAAAGTCAGTGAAGCAATGCTAATTTATACCAGTTACCTTCCATTATCCCATCTGGTCTTCATTCATTTTTCCTCTGTCCCAGTATAACCTACTGTTCTATTTTGTTGTATTCTTGGCTCCACAGAACTATTATGGTGTGATTCTACAGTACCTACATACACTGTATTTTCCCAGAGAGAGTTTCCTGGTGTTTGAGTATTTGTGCATGTAGTTCCCTTAGGAAGGTCCCATGCTCCACAAGATTTCCAGCTGTACTTCAAGGATATGTGCTACCTCATGATGACTTGTGCCTCCTGATACTGGGGGGGGGGAAGGGGGCACAATCTAATGGGAGGACACATGACCACCCCATGTGTTTCCTCTGCCCAGCAACCTTCCTGCCCTGCACCCTACCTGGGGCCGCCCTGCTCCAGCAGTTACCAGTGGGGATGGGAGGGGCTCTGTCCTTCTCCCGGTGCGCCTCCCCAAGCACGTTCGGAACCTGTCCCTGGCAGCTGGGCCCAGGCAGAGAGCGGGATGGAGCCGCTTCTTACAGCAGCTGAAACTGGCCACTCCAGGTCGCTGACTCTGTGCAGCACAGTGGCTGCCAGAGAGAACCTGGCTGGGGTGGTGGCCCAGGCTCGCCCACCGCCTCTGCTCCCTGCCCAGCCTGGCTGCCCAAGACAAGTGCTGAGCGAGCTGGAGCCCTCCCTCCCCCATCACATTTCTGGCTTGCTTGGGCCCAGTCCCTGGCAGCCTGGCCCAGGTGGGGAGCAGAGCGGGCAGGGCAGGCCACTGCCGTAGCCAGGCTCTCTCACAGGCAGCTTCTGTGCTGCACAGAATTGCTGGTCCTGCCCTTTCTTCTCCCCGCCCAGGCTCGGCTGCCAGGGACAAGGGTGGAGCTTGCTGGGGCGCACCCGCAGCAAGAGAAGGGAGCCCCTCTCCTTTCCTCCACCAGGCAGGCCAAGCAGAAATCTAGGGGGGCACTTGACCCTGCATGTCTCACATTGTACCAATGAAGCCAGGGCAACTGGTTCTGAGTGGAGATACAGGAGTGTCAGAGCTGAGGCAGTTTTTCCCAGCTCTGTCCTAACTGGGAAACCCACATTACATTATAAGGCATTAATCATGGTTTAATGTCAACAGCCCTACAAATGTCTTTATTTTTGAAACTGAGATCTAGGTGGTTGAATTGGGATGATAAACCTAGATATGTTTTTTCTTCAAATAGTGTTTTTTATTGATAGTGTGTGTTCTGGCCTGGTAGCCGCTATCCTGGGAACTCCTGCTGATGTTGTCAAAACACGGATAATGAACCAACCAAGAGATAAACAGGGAAGGTATGGATGTTTCTGAGAGGGTATTACCCAACTTCAGTAGTAATTTGGGACCTGAACTGAACTCCCAATGAAGTCAATGGAAAGATTCACATTGATTTCTTCGATACAATAGGCCTTGGATCTCTAGTCTACTCTTATCTTTCTGCTTTATTGTCTTGGTGTTTATTTTTGCATAGAAAAGCTATTTTTGTAGTAATGGTCCATAACTATACTTTAAACTAAAGGACAACTTTACATATAGTTTACTTTTTGGGCTGAATTAATCCCTGGTATAGCTTCTTTGACTTCAGAGAGTCTACGCTGGGGATCTTGTTTCTAAATGTAACCTTTCATAGGAGCTACCCTGATGGAAGATTTGGGGGTGTTATATTGGGCAGGGGTGATGGTGCTGAAACACTTTCATTTCCTACAGTCTACTTGTGTATTTGTAACACCAACTTCATTTTGTTCTCCTTCCTCATTCCTAGAGGACTGCTGTACAAGTCTTCTGCAGACTGCTTGATTCAGGCTATACAAGGTGAAGGATTTATGTCTCTATACAAAGGCTTTTTACCAACCTGGATGCGAATGGTAAATGACTTTTTTCCTCTTTTAGTATAAACTCTTTACAACTAGATAGTTTGTAATGCAGTGTTGTACAACTACAGGGTTTCCTGAGATGTGTTAAGAGTCTTATCCTGCCAGATGCTGAATGCCTTCAATTCCCATTGACTTTGCTGGGAACTGAAGTTGGAGTGCTTTGTAGGAGGCACTAAGCACCCTGCAGGATTGGGTCCTAAAACAATTAGAGAACTACACAGAACATCTTACAGCAATACTGATATTAAAATATGTATTTCATAGTCCTTTGCTTCATTTACTATATCATTAAACTTGGAAAATATTAATATGAGGTTTTTAAAATAAAGTGAATTAGTGTGCATTCTTAGTACACTAGTCATTTAAATCTGGAGGCATGAACCCAAGCCTTGCCTACAGTTACATGGAAAAGACTGGTCTCAGTGTTTAAATACCTTCTTGATAGGCACCATAAAAACTCCTGAGCTAGATTAGAGTTCTCATTTGTCCACTCCACCAACCAACCACATTGGCTGACATGACCATTAGTGTTTGCTCAGAAGAGGTTCCAAGCCTGGAATAATAGGGATGTTGCAGATCAAGATTGATGTGTACTGACAGAGCTTTGGTTATGTGCCTGCCTTCACTCATCCTGAATTGTCAAGTTCTCAGATCTCATAAGCCATGTGCTTGTCTATCCAGGGAAGCAGACAGGCATAGCTATAGTGGGATAATTATTCTGCTACAGCTATGTCAGTGTAACTCTCTGTGTGGATACTATATTCCAAAACAAATGTGATTTTATTACTCTGCTTGCCCTAGTCGTCTTGTCCAACCACTCTCACCTCCCCCAGGCTCCTTGTTCCAGTCTCCCTCTCTTCTGGGTCCTTATCCAATGTCCGTCTTCTACCCACCCACTCATTCTCAATCCCCTGGTTTCTTTTCCCCAGCTCCCAGTCTCCTTTGCCAAGTAGTCCCAGTCCCACTGGCACCAATCTACTCCCCCCACTTCCCTTCCCACCCAGTCTGATTCTTGTTCTCTGCATTCAAGTCAAGCAGCTTCCTCTTTCAGAGTACCTGGGCACCAGCAAAGAGAGCACAGGAAAGAAAATCTTTCTGCTCTCAGTTCCTGTGCCTGGTATCCCAGCAGCTGGAAAGAACTATTGCAAGGAAGGTCCTACTCAGCTACTGCATCCCTGGGCTAGACTATGCCCAGTACAGATGGAATCTTCAGAGAATTTAGCAGCCAAACTCTAACAAGTCTCTACTGAGCATGTGCCAACTGAGATTTTTTTCTTAAAGGTTAATTTGGCCAAATTTGGGTGGTTTTTCATAGAAAAAAGCAAAAACACATCTCTGACATAGACAAGTACCCTGTCAAATTTTCCCCTAATTTCATTTTTGGAAACAGCTGAACAATTTTTGCTGAAACTTTCTGAAAAAATTCAGCCTGTAGCAGACGCCTGGCATGGAAAATTTCAGCCCAAAGGGTTACATTTTAGCAAAATAAATTGGAAAGAGGGTCTTTAGGGGAAAGGCTGGGCAACTTTAACTATAGGCAACCTACAATACGACACCCTCCATAAACTTCTTGTAATCTAGCTAAGACAAACACTTTAACAGGGATAAATACATAACTATATTAAACTGGCTAATGAATACTTACTAAAATGTTTCCTCTGTTCTATGTTTGTAATAATTTGTGTGATTACTTTTGCAGGCTCCTTGGTCATTGGTATTCTGGCTTACCTATGAACAAATTAGAAGGATCTGCGGAGTTAGTTCTTTTTAAGATCTTGAAAGCATGTATTAATAATCACATAACAAATAAAACAGAATTGGAAATCCAGTAGATCATCAATAAAACACTCCATCCCTAAGGAAACTGGTTATTTTAGGAGACTGGCAATAGTCTCTCACCTTTAGGACATCACTTCACATTGTCTCGTTGATAGTGATTTAATATTACCTTCTGATTGCCACTTGACAGACTACAGTACAGTAAAACCATGCATTAAGTACTAGGTGCTGTAATAGGTTAATACAGTAGATTCAGCTGTGCAGACCTGGCCTCAGATATGTTTGATATAACACGTGAAAGAAAGTGATAGGCTTAACTTATTTCTCAATGGATGTATACCCACTTCACACCACCACTACCTGATTGGACACACTACTGTGCTATTGATGAAATTCACCAGTACAGAGGGAATCACAATGACTAGAGACTGCTTAGTCCCACAGCAGGTCTTTTGGATAGAGGTGTCTTTTGAGAACCCCAGTAGTAAGTTAGCAGGTCAGGACTAATTTGTACCAGCAGAACGTGGTGTAAAAACATGTATACTACCTGCCCTCAGTCTGCCTACATCAAGGGCGGGCAAACTTTTTGGCCTGAGGGCCGCATCTGGTTTCCAAAATTGTATGGAGGGCTGGTTAGGGGAGGCTGTGCCTCCCAAAACAGCCAGGCGTGGTCTGGTCCCCGCCCTCTGTCTGACCCCCCCTCCCCAGCTTTTTGCCCCCTGATGGTCCCCCCTGGGGGGATGGTCCTGCCCCATCCAACCCTCCCCTTTCCCCTGACAACTCCCGGACCCTCTGCTGCTCCATCCAACCCCCCCCATCTCCTTCCTGACTGCCCCCTGCCCATCCAACCACCCCTTCTTCCTGTCCCCTTACCGCCCCCGGAATCCCTGCCACCCACTGCCCCATCCAACCCCCTCTCTCCTTCCTGACAACCCCCCCGCCCGGGACCCCTGCCCCCATTCAACTTCTGTTCCCCGCCCTCTGATCGCTCTGACCCCATCCACACCCCCGCCCCCGTGACCACCAACCCAAACTCCCCTGCCCTCTATCCAAACCCCCCTGCTCCCTGCCCCCTTACCACGCTGCCTGGAGCACCGGTGGCTGGCGGCACTACAGCCGCGCCGCCCAGAGCAGCAGAAGAGGCAGCTGTGCCACCCGGCGGGAGCCAGCCACACCACTGCACAGCACACAGCACTGGGTCAGGCCGTGGCTCTGCAGCTGCGCTGCCCAGAGCACTGCGCTGGCAGTGGGGTGAGCTGAGGCTGCGGGGAGGGGGAACAGCAGGGGAGGAGCCGGGGGCAAGCCTCCCGGGGCAGGAGCTCAAGGGCTGGGCAGGAGGGTCCCGCGGGCCACAGTTGCCCACTTCTGGCCTACATGTTACTGGATTTTTGATCATAAACACAAAATGTTTTCAATCTATAAATTGTTCAATGAGGTTATGAACATTTTGAATATCTTAATCAGGGGGAATGGAAACTGAACAACATTCTGCAATTGGAGGATCAAAACTATAACCTGTCTAACCAGACACCCTCTAAATGCTGTCTGGATTGCAGAGGAGAGGGGAGGATACAACCAGCTGACACTGGCCAACATTTGGTCAGTGTGCTGGAACATAAAGTGCAATCCTGCTCTGAAAAATTGCTCTGTAAAAATGCAAGGTCCCAGGGTCATGTCTCATGATGTCAAATGTTTTCTGTTCATAAATAGAATTTTTTTTCCTAACTGTCCTGAAAACTCAACCTGATTTCCTTATTTCTCACACATCATCACAATCAATAATAAATCTGCAGGTAAAATTCTGCCCTCACCTTCAGTGGCCCTGCAAGTCTGGCCACCAAAGTAGACGTATCTGTGGATACACATAGGTAGCTATCTCTTCAGAGGCTATGTTTACAGTCACTCTTCAGTGTATTACAGCATTTTGATGAAAGACACTGTTTGGCTCTTACTAGAGCTGGACCTAGGCAAGAAATATTTAAGGAAGAAGCATAATGCTTAATAAAGTTTAATATTGATGGCAGATATCTGGCATGCTTTATGTTTACAAATAAATTAAAATTTAAGTATTAAAAGTTGTAAGTCCGTTAAGTGCCAAATACACTAATGCACAGCAATAAACACCCAGGCCACAATGTTCAAACGTAGGTGCCCAAAGTTAGACACTTAAATCCATTAGACATCTGAATAAATTGTCTGATGTTCAGCCATGTACAGTGACCATAATTCTTATTTACTTCAGTGGGAAACTAAGCCTCTCTGAAAATCAGGCCATTCTTATTTAGGTGCTTTGTTTTAAACGCCTACGTTTGATTTTTTTGGTGTACATTTATATGTAAGGCTACGATTTTTTCACAGAGGTCACGGAAGTCATGGAATCCGTGACTTCCAGCGACTTCCATGACTTCAGCCCATAGCAGCCAGGAGCTGCAAGGTCCCCCTGCCTGCAGGGAGATGCAGATCCCAGAACTCTGGGTCACTGCAGGCAGCGGGGGTACCCCAGAGCTGCTGGGTTGCAGGGGGATCCTGGAGCTCCAAACCCCTACAGGATATTTTTAGAAAAAGTTATGGACAGGTCATGGGCTTCCATTATTTTTTCTTTATTGCCCATGACTTTTACTAAAAATATCTGTGACAAAATCTTAACCTTGTTTATTCGTATTACTTGGTCAACATTGCCAATTATGTAGTGTATCAAATTTCTTGAAACAGTACATTTTAAAATGTGTTTAGACCTGCTGGCCTCATTTCTGAGCTGCATTCCCTCTCCTCTATGCCACAGAAATGCAGATAGATAATCCTATCTGGGAATTCCCCAGGATGACTCCCTGGAGACCATAGGAGTGGTGCAATACCCTTGTACTCACTTGCTCCAGTTCAGCCCTGCTGCAGGGGTGTATCAGCTCTGGGGTACAGATGGTTTGATTTGTGCATTGGCTATTCTGGGCTGGTGCAGTGGCCCACAGACAGATGTGGGAAGCTGTTTAAG
The DNA here is from genome assembly GCF_013100865.1 of Trachemys scripta elegans. Taxonomy (NCBI): domain Eukaryota; kingdom Metazoa; phylum Chordata; order Testudines; family Emydidae; genus Trachemys; species Trachemys scripta. The sequence continues at coordinate 188,346,839 of NC_048300.1, read as the reverse complement.
TTACAGCTGTCCCTATCCTGCTAATTTGCAAAACTACTTTATGACACCTAATGGCTAATTTTAGGATCTTATTGTCCTGTGTTTTGGGGGAGCTGGACTTAACACCCAGCCCCCGGCTTGTGTGCCTTAGAGAAATGTTACATGCTAACCATGTGATCCTGCTAGTAGAGGTGTAACACAGATTGCACCCACACGGAAACATGCTCCCAACTGTGCACTGGCATCACAACCACAGTTTGAACTGAGCAGCTGGGTGCGGCCCACGGACAATTCCCAGCACTTAACACTGAGCCCAAGCTGCCATTTACAGAGACAGGTCCCAGCATGAAATGCTTCACCCTGAGCAGTATGCAGTGACAGGTCCCAGCATCCAACACTTCACCTGGACCTCAAGTAGTCTGTAGGCAAGTCCCATAGAGTAATGCTTCACCCTGAGCCTGAGTTGCCTGTGGAGACACCTCCCAGCATGCAATGCTTGGTCCTCAGCCCAAATAGCCTGTAAAAGCAGGTCCCTCCCAGCATGCAATGCTCTCCCCTCATGTCAAGTAGCATGTAAACAAGCCCTGGCGTGCCATGGCTTGCCTTGGGCTCCAGTAGCCTGTAGACACCTCTCAGCATGAAATGCTTCACCCTGAGCAGCCAGGTGCAGCCTAGCAAGGCGACAGGTTGGGACAGAGCCAGGAGTACAGCTCCCAGGAGCAGGCCTATCCCACCGCCATTCCCCCTGCCACAGGCCTGCACCCAGGGGTATTTCTGGCCCTCACACCCTCCCTTCCTTCCCCGCTGACAGCAGAGCCGCCAACCTGGTCTTACCCCCCGCCCCCTCCCCCGGCCAAATGGACCAGACCAACGCAACCTCCCTCCTAACACAAAGCTCGGTCGTTTAACGGACTTTCCTTCTAGTGAAGCCCACGGACTACCCGGCGGCGACGGGAAGGGTCACGTGGGGAAGAACAGCCTATGACAGTGCAGCGCTATAGGCGTAGCGGCTCAGTCTCGTGCTGGGCAGTTTGGGGTGGTCACGTGCCTCTAGACCAGCTGAACGGCCGCTAGCTCCCTTCCCAGGGCGCGCGGAGGGGGCGGCCGCGCAGCGCCGCGGGATGTGCTCCGTGCAGGGGATCCCCAGTCCCGGCACCACCATCAGCCTGAGGGTCTCCTTCGTGGACGTTCACCCGGAGGTGCCGCTAGTGCGGCTGTGGGGCCTGCTGGGCGAGCGCCGGGAGGAGTATGCCCGGCTGCACCAGGACATCCAGGCTAAGGCCGGGCCGCGCCTGGTCGGCGCCCCGGGAGCCGTCTGGCCGGCGGCGGGGGCCGGGCTGTGCTCGGGGGACCTGTGCCTGGTGGAACTAGGGGACCATTGGCACCGCTGCCGGGTCGTGAGCCGCCAGGGCCAGCGCTGCCGAGTCTTCCTGCTGGACGAGGGTCGCACGGTGGCGGCCGACGCCTACTACTTGGCCCGGGGCAGGGACGAATTCTTCCACCTGCCCTCCGAGGTGCTGGGCTGCGTGCTGGCCGACCTGGTGCCGCCGGGAGACGGGGCGGCCGTGGCGGGCAGCGGGGAGCAGCCGGCCGCCAGCTGGACGGCGGGCGCCCTGGAGTTCCTGAACTACCTGCACGCCAAGGAGGTGTCGGGGCTGGTGCGAGAGGTGCTGATGCCGCAGTGCCTGGTCCTGCTCGAGCTGCCTTCGCTGCTGGCCCAGATGCACCACCTGGGCCTGGCCAAGCAGGTCACTCCCAGCTGCTTCCGAGCCCTGCTCAAGCGCTGCCTGGCCGCGCCCTGCCTGCACGGCCAGCCCAAGCCGGAGCCCCCCGGCCCTACGTCGGCTCAGCAGTACCCTCTTGCTACCACTCCCCAGCCGGGCCCGGCCGCCCTGGATTTCTTCTACCCTCGGCTGCAGCTGGGGGTGACTGAGCCGGTGCTAGTGACCCAGATCTCCGACCCGCACCACGTCTATTGCCAGCTGCAGAGCCTCTCCCAGGAGATCCAGCGCCTCTCGGACTCCTTGCACCAGAGGTACGAGGCGGCGGCCAGGCGGGAGCAGGATCCGCTACCCAAGCCGGGCGCCCCTTGCGCCGCACGCTGCATAGACGGGCGCTGGTACCGCGCGCTGTTGCTGGAGATCTTCCCCGGGGAGCAGGGTCGGCTGGTGGCCCAGGTGATCTGCGTGGACTACGGCAGGAAGGAATTCGTCATCGGGGCTAACCTCCGCCGCCTGCCCCTGGAGTGTTTCCGCATGCCGGTGGTGACCTACCCGTGCGCCCTGCAGGGCATCTCGGACAGGGGCTGCGGCTGGTCCTGCTCCCAGCTCAGCGGGCTCAAGGCGCTGCTGCTGGGCAAGGCGGTGAGCGCCCGCATCGAAACCTACAGTCCCTTCGAGCACCTCTACTACGTGAACCTGTATGGGGAGAACGGCCTCAACCTGAACTGCCTCTACGGGGTGCAGAGCGGCTGTCTGGCCCACAGCCTGCTGCGGGGCGGCCAGGGAGCGCAGGAGCGGCCGGAAGAGGAGGACGCCGCCTCTCCTAAGGAGCTGGGGCCGCCGCCGGACACACTCCTCGCAACTACGGCTCAGAGGGACCCGGCCACTGCCCACCTGCCGGGCGTGCGGGTGAAGGTGGGAGTGTTCTACCATGCCAAGGTGTCCTTCGTCCGAGACCCGTCCGAGTTCTGGCTGCGGCTGAAGGAGCACCTCCTGCCCTTCAGCCAGCTGACGCGGAGCATGAGCGACTTCTACTCCCGAGCCCAGAAGCTGGACGGCATCGTCCTGGAGCCCCAGCCGAGATCCCTGTGCTGCGCCAAGTGGAAGGAGAACGCCTACTATCGGGCCGTTATCACCAGTGTGCTGGGGAATGGGGTGGAAGTGCACCTGGTGGATAGAGGCAACAGGGAGATCTTGGATTGGTATGAGGTAAAGGAGCTGCTGCCGCAGTTCAGGGAGCTGCCTGCTGTAGCTCTGAAGTGCTGTTTGGCAGATGTCTCTCCCCTGGGAGAGACATGGAGTAAAGAGTCTGTGGCTCACTTTAAAAGGGCAGTGCAGAGCAAAGAGCTGTTGATCCAGGTGTTGGGTACGCAGGGTGACAAGCATGTGATTGAAATTCTTGACCAGTCTCAAACAGGGGAGAAAAATATAAGCAAAATTTTGTCCCAAGGAGGCTATGCAAAATTCCAAGGGTCTGAGATTCCAGACACTCTTCAGAAGTTATCTGTTCAGTCTCTGAGGCAGGATCCCAAAGAATATGCTGGCGAGGGGGAGCTAGTAAGTTCAACAGCCAGGAAGAGTGGCGTGCAAACCAAAACAATAAGAGACAATATAGCGCTGAACCCCTCTGTGCCTTTGACAGTCAAAGACCAGCCTACTGCAGAAAATTGCCATTTATCAAGTGACTCGGCTCCTGATGAAAAAAAAATTAAGGGAAACCTAAATCTGCCCTCCTCTCTTATACAGTACTACTTGGAAATAAAACCAGGATCTCCTTATGAAGGTCAGCTGGAAGTTGGTAGTACAGTTCAGGTGATAATATCTTATGTTGAAAGTCCTGGCTACTTTTGGTGTCAGTTGAGGAGAAACAACCAAGAACTTAAGTCATTAATGGCTGAAATTCAGGATTATTGCAAGACTTCAGCACAGCCATATTGTTGGGCAAGTCCAGTGTGTTTAGCTAAGTATTCAGAGGATGAGAAATGGTACAGAGCTTTGATTATTAGTGGAGAGTGTTCTACAGAACAGGTAGAAGTAATATATGTTGACTATGGGAACAAGGAGCTGGTTTCTGTAAAGAATCTCTGCTCAATTAATGCAAACTTTCTGAAATTAAAGGCTCAGGCTTTCAGATGCAGCCTTTACAATTTAATCCAACCAAATGGTCAGGATCCTTTTGTTTGGGATGAAAAAGCAATCCAAGCTTTTCAGGAGTTTGTTGATGACACAGCAGATCATTTGGAACTGAAGTGTACAATATTTGCTCTAGCTGCCATAAACAATAAAGAGCTGTTTAATGTTGTGGACTTAATTACACCTTTTCAGAGTGTGTGCCATTTTTTAACCGAGAAAGGGTTGGCCAGACCTGTACCGTCTCAAAAACCTCTGGCATCCACCATTCAGCTACACTCTTACTATTATTCTACACATGACATCAAAATTGGAAGTGAAGAAGAGATTTATGTAACACATGTTGACAATCCATGGAAATTTTACTGCCAACTTGCCAGAAGTGCAAATGTCCTAGAACTGCTCACCAATAACATTGGTCGACTAAGCAAAGTACTGCACAGTTTAAAAATGTCACAAAACCCCGGAAACCTATATCTTGCAAGGTATACTGACAATCACTGGTACAGAGGAGCAGTTTTGAAAACCAAGCCTAATAAAGAAGTCATCTTTGTAGACTTTGGGAATACACAGGTGGTAAAGAAAGAAGACTTGATTCCTATACCTAGTGATGCATATGAAATCTTACTTTTGCCAATGCAAGCTATAAAATGTTCACTATCTGATATCTCTAACGTACCGAAAGAAGCTACCACATGGTTTGAAACTGCTGTCTTGCATAAGCCTTTAAAGATGATAGTGGTAGCAAAAGAATCTGATGGAAGGCTGATAGTTGAACTGTATGATGGCAATATTCAAATTAATGCAAAAATTAAAGAGGGTTTAAGCTTACCAAGAAATAGAGAGTCTAACAAATATGTAGAAAATGAAACTCTACATTCTAAAAACATAAATGCTAAAGAGAGGAATGAAAACATGAAGTCATCATCAACATACATGAGAAAGTCTGAGACTAAAACTTGGAGATCTGAAATCCAAGGAGAAGACTGCAATACCAAGACCAGCTTTGTATGTAAGGATGTAAAACACTTCCAACCTGCTGCAAAAAGAGAGTTGTCAACCAAGTTTCTAGGATCTGTGGAAAGATTTAACAGTAACAAAGTTTTTCCCTCAGCAAGTACTTCGTTAGTAGGTAAAAAAGTAGATGAAGATAAATCTTTACGCTTTATAAAGAAAGAGATAAAGTCTGATATTAAACTTGATACTGTTAAAACTAGAAATCAAGAAGAAAATAGTACACTTTTCCCAATTAAAAGCATATGTGACTTGCCTCCAAGGAACTTAGTGCCTGGTCTGAAGACTTTAGTATACATTTCTCATGTAAATAACCCTTCAGATTTTTATATTCAATTAGCAAGTGATGAACCTCAACTTAACAATATTTCAGAAGGATTAAACAATAAAACAGGAACAGAGAGTCTCAGTCAACAACAGATGCAAGTAGGAGACTTAATTGGTGCCGTTTTTTCAGAAGATGGCTTGTGGTATCGAGCTGTAGTAAAAGAAAAACTATCTGATGAACAGATAAGTGTACAATATATAGATTATGGCAACACTTCTGTAGTTAATGTTTGTGAAACAAATAGACTGCTTGAAAAATATTCATCAATTCCAATGATGAGTATTCATTCTTCACTGGCTGGAGTTCAGTCCAAACAGTTTACAAATTGGACACAGGAAGCCGTGAGTTATTTTTCAGAAAGAACAAGTGAAGTTAAAATAAACTGTGAATTTGTAGAGAAACTCAAAGACAGATGGGAAATTGTTCTCTATGACGAGCAAGGTATGATAGCAGTGGATCTGATTAATGAAACCTTTGGAATGAGAGAAGAATCTCAGTCAACAGAAGCACTTGACAGAAGAGAGAGTGGTGCTGATGTGGCAAATCAGTGTGAACCTCTGCCTTTTGAAGAGAAAAATAAAGCTTCTAGTATAACTGACACTAAATCATTCTTCTGGAAGATTCCAGAGGTAGCTCAGACTGTAGAAACCTATGTCACTGTTGTAAAGGGCCCAGAATACTTTTGGTGTCAGATGGCTGACGCAGATAATATAAACTACTTAGAAAAAAAACTACAGGAAACTGGAGAACTTGAAATAAGCAGTGTGGATGACTTCAGATCTAGTATTAGAAGTGGTGATATTTGCATAGCAAAGTATAGTGAAGATGGAAAACTTTACAGAGCAAAAGTTAGCAGCGTAAAAGGTAACAACCTAACTGTCAGACATGTGGATTATGGATCTGAGGAACTTGTTGGCAGAGAGATGATTAGACAAATTCCTGATCAATTGCTTACAATACCTATGCAAGCATTTCCATGCTGTCTATCTGGATTTAATTCCCCAGAGGGTTCATGGAGTAATGAAGCAAAAGACAAGTTCTATGACATGACTGCAGAATATTTACTAGAGGTCACAGTAATGGAAATACAAAAGGATAACTCTTCTGAAATTCCCTTATCTGTTGTTAAACTGGAATGTAATGGAAAAAACATTAATGAGGAGATGAAACGGTTTTGGCAGTATAACACTGACACGACTTTGGCAAACATTCAGAACGCTTTCAGTGAAAAGAATGAGGGTCCAGGGACAGATAATACAGATGCTGTTTGCCTTGAAAGAGCTGCGGCTTCTACTGGAGATGCCGAGCAAGAAAATAGTGCTCTGCAGGATGCTTTACGCTGTGCAGAACCATTCCACCTGACAGACAGTGGATGTCTAAATACTGCAGGAATTGAAGAAGTGATTCTCAAAACTGCTAATGAGCATCAGACCAATTTTGAAATACTTAATAAAGTGGAGAATCCTTTATTGAAAAAAGAGAGTGATAGCGAAACAAAGGTATATGTAGAACCGAAAACATCTGAACCACAGCTTCTTGCCAATAGTGAAACAAAGGACTTAGATCTTGAGCCATCTGAAGCACAGTTCTTGGAGGATGACGAACTCAAAGCAGAGACGTTAGAATTATCACTTGAAGTACAGTCTCTCCTGGGTGAAGAAAGAAAGGAGCAGTTGGCACTTCCATCAGCTGAGGTGCATCCTTCCCTGGATGAGAATGTGAAGCTGTTGGAAATGGAGCAGTTACAAATGCACTCTTCACTTGATGAACTTAAAAAGCTCTTACTGGAGCTAGAGTCACTCGAAGTGTACCCTTCCTTGGGTGACAAAACAAAAGAGATTCTGGAACTGGAGTCATTAGAAATGCAGACTTCCTTGACCGATGAAACAAAGGAAAAATTGTCAGAACTGGAATCACTCCAAGTACAGCTTTTGGATGATGAAACAGGGGAACTAATGAACCTGAAATCACTTGAAGTGTCACCTTCATTTAGTAATAGAGAGAATTGGTTGGAAATGGAGTCATCACTTGAAATACAGCCTGTATGCGGTGATGAAAGAGGGAAACTATTCGAACTGATACCATGTGAGGAGCAGATTTCCTTGGGTGAAGAAACAAAGGAGAGAGTGGATTGGGACTTGGACTTACTTGAAGTTCATCAAATGAAAGCTGTACCAACTGAGTTGGAAGTGGAGTCTGCCCTAGTAAAAACTTTACTTAGTAATGGAGCCAGAAAGGAGCTGGAACCAGAGATGCACAAAGTACAGTCTTTGCTTGGTGCTGAAAGAGAAGAGGTATTGGAACTGATGCCATTGGAAGTGCAGGCTTCTCTTGGTGATGAAACAAGGAAGGACCCATTAGAGTTGGAACCATCTAATTTAGAGCTTTCTGTAGATAGTGCAGATCAGCTTTCATTCCCCAAAACTGACTTAAAAAAACAAGTGTCTACTTGCCCTGTAGAGCTGTGTGGTGTAGGACAAGCTGATAGCAGAGGTGAAAAATGTAAGAAATGGCTAACTTTGCAAGAGAAGAGTTGTGCAGAACAGATGGAATCAGACTTGCATAAAGTGTTCAGAGAGTATAAAACTATTCTTGTGAGTGGGGAGTCCTTGAGGCATAACCCCTCAGATGAAGAAGAAATTGAAATAAGAGAAAAGCAGGATGTAACTTTAGCTGGTCATGGTGCAGGTATGTACCTTAATTTATTTTAAAGAGCTATAGAATCAAACTGTACAGCACAGTAACATTTTTGTTTTAAAAAATCAGTTGCAAATGCAAAATTTAGCTTAATTTTTTATAAAATATTTGACTTGGGGTGTGTTTTGGAGAAAAAACTAATTGTAATAAGTCTACATTTTAAGATTAGACGAGGGGAGGGGATGGGGAAATGAGGACGGTGAGGTAAGGTGCATAGAAAGTGCTATAGTTGCTAAAGGAATAATATATGAACAGAGTGTTGTGGTCCATGAGATGCTCTTGATTTAGATCTGTTCCACCCTTAAAACCTCTTAAATTCCTGGGTTTTAGTAATGAGTTAGCACTGCAAATATGTCCTGTAAAATTTGTCCATTACTATAACAAATAGGAGTAGTTTCTTACCTGCAAACAGAGACAGAAAAGACAGCAGGCAGAGGCAGTTAAATACATTGACAGTTTTTAATCAAGTCTAAAACTGTTACAGCAAATTTTGGTGACATTTCAAATCTTGTAGAGCAAAGTGAGCATGCCTGTAATCTAGAGGGGTTTGCTGTTGGCTCCAAATGTATGGTGTGGACATGTCTGAAGTGGTGTGAGGCTCGGATTTTGGAGATATCTGATGAAGGCACCAAGGTAAGGAGGACTTCAGAGCTCTCTCCATGTGTAGAAAAGATTCCACGTATATTAGAAATGCTTTAGTTGCTCTACGTGCATCCCACATTCTCCAGACTCTCAGATTACTAGAGAGGTTCCAGTTACAGAGATTAAAACAGTTACAGTAGAACCTCAGAGTTACGAACACCAGTGTTATGAACTGATCAGTCAGCCACACACCTCATTTGGAACTGGAAACTCACAATCAGGCTGCAGCAGAGACCAAAACAAAAAAACCCACATCAAATACAGTGCAATACTGGGTTAAACGCAAACTACTAAAAAAAATAAAGGGAAAGCAGCATTTTTCTTCTGCATAGTAAAGCTTCAAAACTGTATTAAGTCAATGTTCAGTTGTAAACTTTTGAAAGAACAACCATAACGTTTTTTTCAGAGTTACAGACACAAACGACCTCCATTCTCAGCGTAACTCTGAGGTTCTACTGTAGTTAGCGTTGATTGCTTCTTCTGGATTTCTAGAATACAGAGTTACAGTTGCCTTTTGTATTGGGAGATTGACTTACTCAATGGAAATTCCCTTGGTAAGTGGATGCCAGGAGGTGCCAATGTAAAGGTTTTCAAGAACTTTCTATTAAAGCTTTGTTTCCTAGTTTGATTTTGAATGGTTTTGAAGAGTAGCTGCAGATATTTGATTATGCACTTTAGATAAATAAATGTCTAAACCAGAAACTGAACACTACATACTCTTTCTCCCTTTCATTTTACAGGGATTGTATACTTAGTGTTTTACATGATATGCCAGATGTGGACTTTTTTCCATTAATGGGTTGTGTTGTGTTCTATGTATTCTGTAGAACTGGTAATACCTGCTAGACTAAGGTTAATGTCTTATCTGAACAGGTTTTGAATCTCTCTACTGGCAATGAGGAGATAGTGAATCCTGAGCATGTTTGGAATGGCATTCCTGAAGTGACGAAGAGTCCATATGAGGTACAGTGCTATAGCTCTTGGTAAATATTTGGGGAAACCTAATGGAGATAAAATATCGAGTGTTTGGAATTATGAGTTGTAATCTTTGTGTGACCATGAGGGATGACACCTATGCCCACCCACCTATCCAACCTTTATCTAGAAAATCTGAATGTTAAAGTTCATCAAACTGCCTGATACACTGTAGAGTCTACGTGACCTCTGTGGCCCTCCTTTTTTAAAACCTGAAGAGTGGAGTATAACTGGCTAGCCCTCAGCCTGTTATTTTGATTAGGAATATTTTGGGTTGTGTGAAATCCAGTTCCAGAAAACAGGTGATATTGAAAGTGAATAAACACAGAAGGAATATCAGCAAGTGCAGAAGCTGCTTATTGCTGTCAGACTTGGCAGTTCTGAATAATGCTATTGGTGCATCAATTCTGACAGTATAGTGCTAACAAAGAACTTAAAGAAACATTGCACAAGGAACAATGCGAAATATTTCATAACTATTTAGTAATAGAAATTATCTTAAAGAGGTCTTGCATTTATATTTTGCTTTGAGGACAGTGCTGTTATGGCATTATGTCCAGGAACCTAATCTTGAATTGTGCCAGAGTCATTTGTCACAGATGTTGATTATTATGAAGAAGGTGGTGGAATCAATTTTCTGCTTCTTCATTCCTGCAACAGAAGCCTGGCTTGAAGAAATAAGATGGACACAAAGCTAGTTCTAGTGGTTGAGATAGGAAAATAATTTTCATACCTGAGCATGAGTGAATACCTGAGTGTTAATATAAAAATCAGTCTTTTAAATCAGATGCAGATACAAAAAGTATTTAAGCAGTTGTGCTTTTGTCCCTTTCAACAGAACCTGTTTTTGTTTTTGTTTTAGGCAGCGTTCCATGTGACAGATAAGGAGTGCAAGTTATCAGTGGAGGGCTCAGAGTTGAAAGGTAGTACTTCTATTTTTCTTTCTAAACTCCTGCCATATGAAGAATTCATTGTTAGTTGGATGTTAAGTATCTGTCTTTTGCTTCAAAAGGCTAAAAGCATGATATTCTAGTATATTATAAACAGAATAACTTCCAGCTGTGAAATGCAATTGGACTAACTGGTCACTTTCGAATAATTTTTTGGGTTCTTCACTAGCAGGTACAGCACAGGCAGTAACAGTGCAAGACCCCCGCATATTGCCTTGTGTGGGAGGACTATCCCTAAGGGGAAATAATAGTTCTGTTTTCATGCCTAGTCAAATCCTTGGCCTTTCTGCTGAGTGTACCAGTTATGGCTATCTCTTCGTACTTTTCCACTTGGAGAATTGAACTGTGATCACCAAGTCAGGTCTTGTAGGTCCCCAAATCTTTGTAAAATGGTAGTGACTGTCACATGAAAGTCTTTGTATCCATTACTGATCACCTGAGGCACGTGGTCTCTTTGTAGCTCTTCCCTTATTTTTGTTCTTTCTTACAAAAAAAAAGGACAAGAAACCCTTATGTCCTTCTGTTTTTTTCTTTGAGATGATGGGGTTTAACTTGCCAACTTGTTGACTGATACTAGAAATAAAAAGCTTAGCTGGTGATACTTTCTTCCTGCCTTTTTACAGTGCCTGAAAAAGCTATTAGCTAATCTGCTGTTCTCATTTGAGTCAAAGGTGTATAATAGACCTTCCTACAACTAGCATTGGTTTACTTAAGTTTGTCTGGTTTTTTGCCAGGGTTCTTTTTTTTCAGTACTGTAATGTACACATAGAGGATGGCAACCTACTACTGCTATCAGGCACTCCATTAGTTCAAGTGACAGAGATCTGTGGTGGATTGAAAAGTGATTGAAAGGTTCCAACACTGCTTATTGACATATAGATGGGTCACATGCCATGTGAAGGCATTTCTGTTTTTTTGTTTGTTCGTTTGTTTTTTCAGTTCGTTTTCTTAAAACCCAAGAAATTACACACAAAACTACATTGAAAAAAATTATTGAGGCTGCAATGTCAAGCCCTCAAAAGTGAGGAAATGCCACGCTTAAGGTACAACCTTAATTTGGCCCCCTTGTGCATATGCATTCTTATGGTCTTTAATTACATGATCACAAATTATTTTTTCCACAGGTCCTTTGCCTCATTCAGTATACAGGATGGTCTTGCTCTGGGGATGAATTAGGATTGTGTGGTAAAGGAGACTGTTGTCTCTTCAACTTCTGCTGCATTATTTGTTGCAGAAGTTGAAAGGTGTGTAGTGAATGAGGCAGTACATTGCAGGAAGAGAAAGTGGGTCTGGTGATCGAGGTAAGTGAATGCTACCCTGAAGAACCAGATTCTATCTTTGCCTGTGCCATAGAGTCCCTATGTGATGCTGGGGTTACACTGGGATGCTCTTAAACCAAACTTTCCACAGGCAGTCGCTAATTGTGTTCCATTTTCTGGGTGCCCAAATTGAGGCCCTGGTTTCTGATGTGTTGATTTCAGTAGATGTGAATGCTCAATAGGAGCTGTGCTTTGAACTTGTAGAGTGCTATATAATGCTAGGTACGCTGAAAAATCAGATCCTAGGTGTCTCAAGGCACCCAAAACTAGCTGATACCTTTTGACATTATTCTCTGGCCTTGTCTTCACTTACCGGAGGGTCCGGCGGCAGGCAGTCGATGTTCTGGGATCGATTTATCGCGTCTGGTTAAGACGCGATAAATCGATCCCGGAAGTGCTCGCAGTCGGCGCCGGTACTCCAGCTCGCCGAGAGGAGTACGCGGCATCGACGGGGGAGCCTGCCTGCCGCGTCTGGACCGCAGTAAGTTCGGACTAAGGTACTTCGAATTCAGCTACGTTATTAACGTAGCTGAATTTGCGTACCTTAGTCCGAAGTGGGGACTTAGTGGGGACCACGCCTCTGTCTCAACTCCTCATGTGTAAAATGCAGATATTACCACCCTCCCCAAGAGTGCCATAGAGGAATTAATAATCCTGTCTTCAGAGCAGGGTATGAATAGTGTGCATTATATAAGGATAAAATAAAATATTGAATATCTGATCATTGAGCATCATCCATCCTGTGCATAGAATGAAGCAAGGGTCCTCTTATCATGTAATTAGACCATCAGAATGCATATGCACAAGGAGTGCACAGGTAACCCTCATGCTGGTATTTCCTAACTCTCGAGTGCTTGACTTTCTAACTGTAATGTCTATTAACAGTTTTTCTGTGTTTACAAAAAAAAATTGTGTGCATGCATATGAGAGAGCAAGCGAGGTCTAATCAGAATATCTTAAAGTCAAATGTGTGTAAGTCTGCAAATGGTGGCCGGTTCCCTTTCATTCAGTCCTGTTAATGACTGTTTTAACTTTAAAGAACTTTCAGATACAAACTGATCTATCCACAGAATGTCACAGGATCTGAATGACTGATCCAAACTGTACATGTTACCAGAATCAACGTTTTATTGATAAAACACTATCTTTAACTACTTTTTTAAATATCTACTATGACTGTCATGTTCCACCTGCAGGTGGAATGGGTTAGCTCTTAAACTGAAGACTGTCTTGTAAACATCACACACTTGCATCCAGCTGAATCACTTCACCTTTGACTAAAGTTCCAGCTGCCTTAGTTAATAGATATTAATTGTACACAATAGTCTTTCAAATGTGTAATTGTTGGGGTAAACTTAGTACAGGACCATGAAGTAGACAAAGTTGGTCTGAAATTGTACTACAGTCTTTCAGACTACCAAAAAACATACAGGTCACTTTAGTGACTGTTACTGCGTAAGTATATTTTTGTATCTTCATGGTCCTATTCTTACCTCTGTCTTTCTTTCCTCTTTTCCTAGAAAAAAGGGCTAGTTGTGGCTCAGATGTAATGGTTGACCCATATATGTTGTCCAGCAGTCCTGAAAATACCACAGAGTAAGGCTTCTAGTTCACTATCGTCACGTGTTGGAGAAGAAAAGTCTTATGACCATGTATTTTCCCGAGATGACTGAGTTATACATTGTAGAAGTATTTTAAGCATGGTTTTCAAGCAGCTGAGTAAATAATGTCTAACTTGTATGCTATATTTCTGTAATAGCACTTCACACTTGTGTAAGACAACAAAATGCCTACATGGAATCTATAGATGTTTTGATAGTGCTGGCATCTAGCTTCTTAAAATTGCGCTGCCTTCATTTAAGTAAGAATTTGGGCAGCCCTGGACCAGTGGCGTTTCAGCTATTGAATGTTTTAGTCTTTTGCACCAGTAGTTGTAATAACTAGATTATTAAAATTTTTGCATATGTAGATTGCTTAAACTCTTTATTTCTATTGGAACTATACTTGATTTAAGTTTGGGTTTGCTTAAATGAAGGTTATTCAGATGTATACAAACGACTGAATGTTATGCAACACTGCTTTCTGATGAACACTGAGAAGATTTCTTTGTTAGAAAAGCTCTCCTAAAAAAAATTAGAGGATATTTTGCACCAGTTACTTTGAATGTTTTGTTCTCCTTTATGGTAAACAATATTTACTTCAGTTTGAACTCTGCATTTATACTACTATACTAACTATGGAACAAGCTGGAATAAAGCTGATGCTGATGCATTATCATCTTGTCTTGATCTTTTAGATTTCTCCACTACACTACTTTCTTTAGTGTATAAGGGACACTTCCTTTATCTATAATTAATTGACTACAATCTGTTGGATGAACACGCTTTTTAAAAACAGGCCAATAAGTAACAGAGCACCCCAGGAATATTAAACGTAAGAGCATAAGAATGGCCATACTGGGTCAGATGAATGGGTCCATCTATACTCCTGGGGCAATGCTGCACCACTGCGCGCATACAGAATTCATGTCCTCTGCAGATTTCTTTGCTTCCCCACAGAAAATGACGGGGAAGCAAAGGGAAGCCACAAGAGTGGTCATGCAACCCTCCCCAGCAGTGCGGGTATGTCGTTTCGGGCACCTGGAGCAGTTGGCGGAGAGGTAAATCACCTTGGGAAGGGGCTGGGCACACCCAAGCCGCTGGCTCCTACCCTGTGCTGGGCTCAGCTGCAAGTCCTGGCTGGGTTGAGGAGTGGTGGGGGGAGGCCAGAACTTCCTCTTCCCTTACCAAGGAGCCGCCGGGGCCAGGTAAGACTCACCCCCAGAAACTTCCCCTGACTGCAGGAAGCTCTGCACCCCCTCTTACTGCTTGCCCCTATTGCTCATCCCATGTGCATCTAGACCCCCCCATACCTAGAATCCCCCCCCCCACAGAATCCCTTGCACTCGAACCCCCACCCTGCTGAACCTCATCCCCTGCATCCAGAGCCCTCCTGCACCTGAACCCTCTTTTCCCCCGCTAAGCCTCACTCCCCACACTTGGACCTTGCCATCAAGGTCCTCCCCCCTGCATCCAGACCCCCACCCCCTGCACCCAGACTATCCCCATTTTCCCCCTGCACCCAGGTGCCCACCCCATTGAGCCCAACCAACTGCACCTGGACCTCCACCACACTAAGCCCCACTCCCCCAGCATCACCTTCAGAGTGCCATTCCCCTTGCACTCAGAACCCCTCAACAAGCCCCTTTGTATCCAGATCCCCCACTAAGCCACCCATACCCAGATTACCCCACACAGAACCCTCTCACCCCGCACCTGGATCCCCTCGCATTAAACCCCTCCACACTTGGATCCTGCCAGACTGAGCCTTCTTGCCCCACACCTGGATCGGGGGCCAGGGTTGGGCATGTGTGAGAGACTGTCCCTCTTGCTTACTATTTTGGTGCACCTGGCATGGAGGGACAGGGCCCTGGGGTGTTTGTGGGGCAGGCCTGGCCCCTGCACTGTCAAAGTTGGGTCAACCTCCTGGCCAAGTCTGTGTTGGGGGTGGGGTGGAGGCAGCACTGCAGGGTGATCTTCCACCTCTGTGCAGCCAGTGGACTGTGCTCCCCGCTGCCATGCTGGAGCCTCCATGTTTGTTTATTGACAAAATATGCAGAATTTTAAAATATTGTGAACAGAATTTTTAACTTTTTTGGCGCAGAATTCCCTCAGGAGTACATCTAGCTCAGTATCCTCTTCCAACACTGGATGGTGCCAGATGCTGCAGAGGGAGTGAACAGAACAGAGCAATTTGGGTGATCCATCCCCCATTATCCAGTTCCAACATCTGGCACTGTTCTAAATGTTTCCAAACACTGCAAATGTGTATGCAAAAGTACTGAGTCGCTTGTTCTCACTTTACAAGTAGGAACAAAACCTTCAAATAGAATTGTAAGCACAGTGAGTGAAAAACTTTTTCTGTTGCATGTGTGGAAACTGCTATGGAACAGAGCAAGTTTCATTAGATATTACCATTTTCTCTTAAAGGCAAAGGCACGCTGCCATGCTATGAGTAATATGCTAGAATTCTAACAAGTTTGGTAAGATTAAGATGAAAACATGTTTTGTGCCATAATCAGGTAAGGTAGATTCTCTACAAAGCTGTAGGATTTTTCCTTGCAATTGTGATTTAGGAACACAGATCCCATTGACAGTCAGTCATATGATACTGGAATCCATTTTAAACCTGGTGCTTTTCCATTTAGAAGGAGGGATGGGAACCCAGAAAGACAAAGGATTCCCGCCTTGGGCCAATGCTATAAAAAGGGGTGGAGCAGAACAAGGGGGGCTGCCAGTCATGAGAAATCCTAGTTACCACCTGAGCTGAAACTAACAAGAACTGTGCCGGGGAAAGGATTGGGCCCAGACTAGGAAGGAGTCCAGTCTGTTAGAGAAGCTTATTGGAACATCTCTAAGGGTGCGATTTACCTGTATTCAGTTTCCTAATGTATTAGGCTTTGACTTGTGTGTTTTGTTTTGCTTGGTAACTTGCTTTGTTCTTTCTATTGTTACTTGAAACCACTTAAATCCTGCTTTTTATACTTAATAAAATCACTTTTTTTATTAATTAACCTGGAGTAAGTGCTTAATACTTTGGGGGGAGCAAAGAGCTGTGCATATCTCTCTATCAGTGTTCTAGAGAGCGGACAATTTGAGCTTTATACAGAGTAAAACAGATTTATTTGGGGTTTGGATCCCATTGGGAGCTGGGTGTCTGCGTGCTGGAGTCAAGAGTACTTGCTGAGCTGTATTCAGTTAAGTCTGCAGCTTTGGGGCAAGGTTCAGACCCTGGGTCTGTGTTGCAGCAGGCTAGCGTATCTGGCTGAACAAGGCAGGGTTCTGGAGTCCCAAGCCATCAGGGAAAACTGGCTCAGAGGTAGTTTCAGCACATCATGTGACAGTCCCAAGGGGGTCTCTGTGACCAAACCCATCACACTCTCCTGCTGGCAAAGAGCAGCTTCATGGGAGTCCTTACAGCAGCACAGCTGTAGCGGTACAGCAGTGCTACTGTAAGGTCTGTAGTGTGGACATAGCCTAGGAGTACTATAGCTGCTACTTGCCACAGCTATGAAAACAAAACTGTCAGACGATGCCTTCTAGAGAAGATAGAAGGGAAAGGGCAGTGGCTGATCATGCAGATGGTATCATAGCTATAGCATTCTAAATATATCAACCAAATGGGTATTGATGAGGAAGTATGTGTGTCAATTACTTGTGCCAAATGACAGGGTGGGAGCAAGAGGAAGGTGACAATGCCATGGGCAGAACTGGGAATAGACCATCTCTAGTAGGTGGTAATGTGGCTGGGGAACTCGTGTACATAACACAAATAATGACTGTTTAGCAGTCTTAAAAATGAAATTTTATCACAGCACTGGGGCTAATAGCCTGCCCCTAGGTCACTCCACAGGTTCTCTACTGAGGGGGAACAGTACTCTATCTGTGCAATAGACATGGTCTTAAAGCTCTCTTCCTCTGACTGCTAATGGCTCTATGAAAGTTCAGTTGTCCTTTGCCAGAATAGTGATTCTATGAGGGGGGGAGGTGTTTATTTGGGGGGGAATTAAAAAGGAGAACTCCTGAGTTCTAACAGACACAAAATGACCCCTTGGGGGGAAGGAAACACAATTTTCAGTTGGAGATAATATAGCTTAAAAATAAATTTTTCTATTTCCCTTTGTACAGCAAATTCCAGTTCAAGGGCTTGTTTATGGCTGAAAACATAGATTTGTATTGGAGTGGCACACACAATGTCAGAAAACTGCAACTTGTCCTGGAACTAGGCTAGAGTTTTCTTATAACATGTAAAAAAGCATCCCTAATAGTAATTGTGCATGTCACAATATGTTGAGATGGCATTTGTACGAAGCAGGAAAACATATGAAAACAAAAGAATTACTCTTAAACAGGAAGACTACACTGCCTCGAGAGTTCAGTTTTCTCTCCAGGATCAGCCTCATCCCCAACTGATGATTACAAAGCAGACAAAAGCTGCATGGAGAAGGTGCACAAGTCCCGATGACTTGTGCTTGTGTCACTTAGCTGCTTGGAAAAATCCAACCCAAGTGCTCCATGCGTTTTGTAATCTTGACAAGAAATTCTATTAGTCTGTCATTTGAGGGGAAACATTTCAGCCAATTTGTGTGCAGTTTTGGTTTCCTAGAGCATGGCAGGAATGCTTAATCATGTGCAGTGTGGCTTCTAAAAACAGAAGCCGTTATTAAAGTATATAACTACTAAATATACCATATGTGGCACTGTAGTGAGTCGGTGTGGCTCCCCTCCTGTCCAGAAGAGGGAGCCCACGTGCCGGCACCAGAGTGGGTGGGACCACCACAGCCTGTCCCCGCCCCCCGGAAGTCAAGGGGCGGGACAGGAAGTATAAAGGCCGGCCGCCAGAGCTCAGTTGGTGCCCAGCCACCGCAGGGAGCAGACGTGCGGCCGGGAGCTCCTGGCCAGGAGACCGTCGAAGACCGGGGCTTGGACCCTGGCTGGCCTGAGCTACCCCGGGCCCGCTACGAGGAGGAGCCGCCGGAGCCCGTTCACGCCCGCCACTGGGAGAACCCCTGGGAACCGGACCCCACTAACCCTGAGGGTGAGACTGGACCCGAACCCCTTCGCCCCTGCTGCTATCCAGAGGAGCCGCCTGAGGACCATTGGCCGGACTTCCCGGCAGAGCTACCGGACTTGCCGCCGAGCCCGGGCAGAGAGGAGCCCATGGAGATGGACTGGCCCGATCCCGGTGTAACGAACGAGGTAGGCTTTGAGGGGGATCACGGAAGTAGCCCGGGGATAGCCGACCCCGGTCCGGCTGCAACTGAGTGTGAGCCTATGTCAGTGTGTTGCGGGCTGGATACCCCACTGACCAGCAGCGGCAGCAACCGCTGTTAGGGCCCCGGGCTGGAACGCAGTGGAGTGGGTGGGCCTGCGTTCCCCCCTGCCACCCTCCGCACGGGTGGCAGGCTTCCCCCTCACCCGACGCTCGGCTACAGAAGCCTAGGCGTACCTTATCTGAACTATTTGTTCGCTCAGCCCCTGCAACAAGGGCCTGAGCCTAACTGTGTTTGCCCCGCCCTGATCCAGGGCCTGGGCTTTGAACTATTTGCTCGCTCAGCCCCCGCAGTCAAGGGCCTGAGCTTTAACTGTGGTTGCTCCGACTCTGCACTAAAGAGCCGGAGTTCCGGGACTAACTGACTGCTTGTTCCCACAGTAGTGAGTCGGTGTGGCTCCCCTCCTGTCCGGAAGGGTCGAGCCCCGGCTAGGACCTACTACAGGCACCTACAATCCAAACTGGTTTGAATTTTGGGAGGCAGGACTGTGATTAAAGTCCCTAGATCCCAATCTGTCCTGGCAATTTTGGTTCTGGGTCAAATCCAAAACTAAAAGGAGCCTTCTTTCAGTTTGCAGTTCAGATGGAACTGAAACTTCACAAGAAGAGCCAAACTTCCAGAAACCTTACAGGAACTCTCCCAAGAACAATTGCTCTCCGGAGGCTTCCAGTGGTGCTGGTAGCTGGTGGAAATGGATTTTACAAAATATCTCCATTTGGGATCAGAATCTTAAGAAACTGAATCTGGGCTTCCCGTTCGATATTCTTGAAGTCAAGCTAACTTAGGCCTACTAAATTTCTTTTCTAGTACTTATGTAGCACTCTACAGCTGGAGAGCTCAGAGCATCAGATATGCTGGTTAGGCATTGTCTCCATGTTAAAGATGGAGATGCTGAAGATCAGAGGTTAAACATTTTGCTCAAACTCTTGCCAGAACAAAAGTCGCCTGATGTAAATACTAGGCAACACTGCTTCTTTCCTAATTTAGAGCCAGACATCCATCTAATAGCTGATTTAATATTTAATTGGTAGAAAGCAAAAGTTTATTCTAGTATTTTAAAGAGTAAGTTTATAGGCTGGTATGAATTTAAACCCCTGCAACTCTTTTATCAAAGTGCAATGAGATATTAATACAGGTGACTGTGAGGCACAGTAAGAGAAAGAAAAACGGTGTAGCTGTGGGAAGTAGCTGACCAGCAGTACTACTAAGTAAGATCTTGTTGAAGACTTAAGTGCTTTAGTATGCCTGGTATTATCAGTTTCTTCATTCTAGTGTTTCAGGCTGAGTTGAGGGTAGATCAATGTTGGTTCCAGGAATGACATTATGTCCTTCGCCATCTACGAGAGCGTCCCACTGATCAAAATCTTTCTTCAGACCTGTGGAATGTGGAAGCAAAACAAATGGGACCAAAACAACTACTGTCTGAAGGAGACAAATGCAAAAATGATTAATTAAAATCAAACTACCAGCTAATGAGCTAATTCCTTGCCAATTTCATCTTTTATAATCAAACTGGTTTGGAAGATGTTGGAACAAAATAAAGTATGAAGTGGGGAAACCTTAAATGATTTACACATCTCATAAATTAGAAATGAACAAAATGAAGAAAATTTAAATGTTCCTAACTTGAGGCACTTTAACCCGATCTTGCAGCTGGGAGAAACTTTTTACAGTCAAGTTACAAACCTGGAGAAAAAAGTCAACTATCAAAGCATTCACACATTTTCAGCAAGAGGCAGGTTAGCAAGTACTGAGATAATTCACATTTTAATTTTTGGCCTAAAGGAAATAGTGGGTTAGTTTGAGGAGCTGCATAGGAATAAAGAGTTGATTAACGCTTATTCATAAAGGACTTAATAGTCACCTGAGCCTTTTAAACAAAACTACTTTTTAATACTGCTACTTACCTAAATGTTTCTGCAAGAAGGCTAATGAAGCTTTGTTGCTAATATCTATAGCTATGTTTGGGTCTATTTCTCCCTTTAATTTGAAAATCTTTCCAACAAAGTTACCAGTCAGGAAGGTAAAATCTGGAAAACTCTGATGTACTGATCCCCTGTAAACAGAAAAGAGACAGTTTTAAATAAGTTCATAGGAAGGCAGTTTTGTAATAAAAGGTAATGTGTGTAAATCAAGTCATTTGCAAAGATAATCATGGATTATATACTGAATTGGGATAGGAGACTGTATTCCTCTATTGCTACTGCTGTTTCAGGGCTTGTCTATACTGTTATTTGGGAATAGCTATTGTGTGTTAAATTCAAATCCTGCCTTAATTGGAGTAAGTTTCAAGTGTAGAAGAACCCTAAGGGTAAATTCTGTCTTGAGGTACACGTCTACATGAGCAGTCTTGAAGTCAAGGACCGCAGTTTTGTCTATGAATCTAATATCCTTAGGGCTGCAATAATCATCTGCCCCTAACAGCTCTTGCCCAGTTGGTTGGGATGTGTTATCTAATGGAGCCAAATAATCATATTCATTGGATCTGCTCCCCACACTCTCCAAATGCCCCTTGAAGGACCCTTGAAACTGTTAATTGAGTCATAGATTCCTGGGCCAGAAGGGATCATGGGATCATCTAGTCTGACTTCCAGTATAACACAGGCCATAGAACTTCCTGCTAAAAATTCCTAAAGCATATCTTTAGAAAAAACATCCAATCTTGATTTAAATGCTAGCGATGGAGTATCCATGACCCGTAGTAAATTGTCCCAAAGGTTAATTACCCTTGTTGAAAATGTATGCCTTATTTCCGGTCCAAATTTGTCTAGGTTCAACCTCCAGCCACTGGATCATGTTTTACCTTTCTCTGCTGGACTGAAAATCCCTTTATCAAATATTTGTTCCGCATGTAGATACTTATAGACTGTGATCAAGTCCCCTCTTAGCCTTTGTTAAGCTAAACAGATTGAGCTCCTTGAGTAGTGGTGGGCAACCTCCGGCCCATCAGGGTAAGCTGATTGTGGGCCGCGAGACATTTTGCAGACGTTGACTGTCTGCAGCCACAGCCCCCAGCAGCTCTTAGTGGCCACGGTTCGCCGTTCACTACTTACTGTCCTTGAGCCTATCGCTATAAGGCATGTTTTCTAATCTAATCAGTCTTGTGGATCTTCTTTGAACCCTCTCCAGTTTATCAACATCCTTGTTCTCTGTGTCACTGAAGGAATACAAACCCCTTGTGTGGGCTTCTTATGTTCTTCTCCACCCCATCACCTTCAGGGCCTTCTGTGGATGGGTCAGGAATTTTTAGAATTTAGGTGTTCTCTGCTTAGGAGAGGTGAAGGCCTCAAAAAGGACTCTTTTTTTATGGCCTTGGGCAAGTCTCATGACCCAGCTCTACAGAAGTATTTAAGCACCTAACTTCAATTGAAAGGATTCACTAGTAGTCCAGGGAAGTGGCTGGGATATGCAGATCCACTGGTCACAAATTCCACCTGGGTGTTGCACAATGGGCTGCAGTTGCTACTCTAGCTCCCAGTCTCACAGCCAGGTTACGCAGATACCATGGTGATGGCCACAGCATAAGAACCTGAATACAATAGAATAGATATCTTGCATCTTTGGTTGGATGACACGGGAAGTCTGTATTGATTCTGTGCACAAAGCCCTTTGCTATGACGCCAGACTTTTATATGAAGAGATTTGAAAATGAAAATACCTTGCATGGTAAATACTTCTGGTGAGGTTGTAATAACTGGCACCGCTAGATTCCTACAGGTAAACCACCAACTCTGGTTAGAAGCCTGTAATTTTCCTCCTGTAGATTTTACAAGCAATGAATCCAGTCTCTAGAGAAGAAAACAGGACTATAGTGCTGTAATACTTACTTGACAGTGATCATTTTTCTTATTTTGCCAGTGGAGTCAAGTTTCTTCATTTTTAGAACATTTGAAACCCACTGGAATTTTTCTGAGTTGATAAACAACAATGGCTGTTCGACCCTGGAATAAACATCATCATCTAGAGGAAGCATCCATGCATCCAGGGCAATGCCACACCTGCAAAAAAAGGAGCTATGGGATCATATCACTGATGCAGAATGGTTCATAGGGTAGTCTCAGTGTGCTTTGAGTTACGGTGTACATGGATAAACAGGCTAAAAGAATTCCTGAAGGGATAGCGTGCTTTCATTTCAGACTGGAAATCTATTTGGTAGGGCAGGGAGCAGGCTGTGGTTCCATTCAGTCCTGTCCCTGGCCCTGTGAAGCTCTGTCAGAGACTCTTCCACAAGGTACCAAGGAATGAGGAAGCACGTGAGTCTGATCCAGATGTTCTGGCTCCTCGGAGCTCACAGAAGCAGGAGTAAGTAAGGGGAAAATTGTCCATAGTAAGCAAAGCCATTTTCTTTACAATTGCTGTAATCATTATAGTTAGTACTAGTTAAATGAGATCTCAGCATAGCCAAGAAAAGCAAAAAGCTTAAATGCAGAATGATACCATCCCAAAGCCCTGGGACCTGCCTTTGCTTGATGATACTTACTTGAATCTAGCGTCTTTGCTAAGAGCCTTAATGGCTGTGGCAGCACCAAAAGAGTGTCCCATCACAGCTATTCTGTCACCATCAATAGACTCCTGGAAAAGAAATCAAGATGCTGTAAGGAACATTCCTTTCCCAACGTTTAGTCGTTACGGCATATCTATTTTAAAAGCTAGAGACTACTACAATGGAAATAGAATGACAGCAGCTATAAAAACGCAGCTTCAGGATCGCATGAGATGAAACTGTCATACAACTAATATATTTGGCTGATGTGGGGATCTCAAAGAGAAAACAGATGGGTGATCAAGCTATTATTAAAAGGAGTCTGGGTCTCTTCACTCACCTTTAACAGAGTCCAATCAAAGTTTAAAGATAGTACATTCACTACATGTTTTCCATTATTAATACCAAGAATGAGGTCAAGAGCTTTGATACACTCCTCTGTTCTCTGCTGCAACTAGACATAGATAAAAGACAACAACAATGATTCTTCTGGACGGAAAAAACAAGCTACCCGGCATTCAGTTAACACACTTAGGAACAAATCTTAGAAACATCTAGAGCTTCAAGTCATTGGGATTACTCTCATGTTCAAAGATAAGCACTTTGCAGAATCGGAGCCTGGATCCATAAATAGAACCAAATTAAAGGAGCTGTACTAGTTTAGAGAATTTGGCCCTTAGGACTGAAGTGGCAGTGAGATCACGCTCACAAGAGTGAATTTAGCCCCATGAGAGCAACTCCCATGGAGTCAGTACTTTTCAGGAGCAGGCTTGTCAGGACTTGGATAAAAGATGTATTTAAAACTTGTCTGGTCCAGATGACCCCTTGTCTCTCTTCTGGGGTTCGCCTGAATGAGCTATTGTATTACAGGACAACTTGCCCTGTCTATACTGGAGCTTTGAAG
Source organism: Trachemys scripta elegans (assembly GCF_013100865.1). Lineage (NCBI taxonomy): Eukaryota > Metazoa > Chordata > Testudines > Emydidae > Trachemys > Trachemys scripta. The sequence continues at coordinate 188,322,826 of NC_048300.1, read as the reverse complement.
TGTGTTAATATGCTGTTTGTCTTCATCTAGACAAGCCCTCAGTGGGAACCAGTCGGAGAGCCCTTCTTATGTGTATACGCATTACCTAATGACGGTTGTGAGATGTTTTTGCATTCCTTTTGATTTTTATATTTTACCAAACAGGAAAAATAATATTTTTCTCTTTCTTTGGAACCAGCTTTCTATGTGAGGGTGAAATTCGCCCCTGTGCAGCTGGCCAGCACGAGGCCTATGTGCCACTGAAATCACTATGAATCCCTGAAAGAAACACCTGCTAAGCTCCACCAGAGAGATCATTCCAACGGCCGATAACGCTGCAGGTTATTCCCAACATTTCTCTAACTGGCATGAATTTAGGCTCACAAATAGGATATTGGATGTATATATGAGATGTCAGTTGTTGCCTTATTGGTATGTACACTTTCACCAGAGATTCACTAAGGACCTCATCCAAAGCCTATTGAAATCAGTGGAAAGACTTCTACTGACATAAGTGGGGATTGGATCAAGAAAGAAAAACTGCTGGCATGCTTCTGCAGCCAGCTCTGCACTTGGAAGGCTTTGTGGGTATAACTATACCTGTTAAGCATGCCTAGTGTGGACACAGCTTACGCCAGCAAAGCTGCTCTTTTGCTGATATAGCTTATTCGAGGCCTCCCTGCTTCCCCCACCTCTGAGCAAAATAAGCTATACTGCCAAAAGCACAGTTGTGCTGCTAGAACCACAACTATGTTAGGGGCTTTTGCCAACATAGCTATGTTGGTCACAAATCATACCTCATCACGCTCCTGAGCAACATAGCTATGCTGGTAAAAGTCTGTAGTGCAGACCTGGCCTGAGGTAGGAAGCCTGATGGGTTAGTGGCCTTGCAAATATGCCAGCTTTAAGCAATCCCTTAGCACCTATTGGGTGCTAGATTGCATCTCCCTCATTTGTTAGATCAGCATTCCACAACAAATACCTGTTGGTGGCGTAGAGGAAATTCCTGTTCACCTCGTTTTAGTTTTCTGTAATAGATCCATTCGTCTTCCAGATTTTCTGTAGCCTCTTCTTGTGCTTCAAAAACAGGATTCTCCTTACGGTAGTAAGTCGCAGAAGAGGATTCATCTCTATAATATAGAAAAAAAGTTACTTCTGAAGGCTAGTTCACACTCATGCCAACAATGCTGAACCCACAGGGACTTCAGGGGTGAAATCGTGTCTCCATTGACGTTAACAGGACTGGTGCCGTTGATTTCAATGGGGCTAGGATTTCACCCCCATCAAGAAAGACTGGCTCCTGGCACCAAGAAACTAACTAGAGCACCATTATAATTAAATGTATATAATAGTCTAAATGAAAAGAAAACAGACCTTGTTTTGACAGGGTCTAATATTAAACAGCCACAAATCGTGCATTTAAAAAAATTACATAGACAACTGACAGCTACCCTAGTCAAAGAATTCAAGTAACTTGCTCTTTGTTTAGATTGAGAGTTGAACAATGGGAATTACTTGGGTTTTGAAGAAAATTAATACTATTTTAGTCTTTTTAAATAAATCTAAGTTATACTGTACAATAAACACTATGTTCTTTTTGCGTCTTTTAGACTCAAGACATTGCTGAGAAAAATAATCTCTCCCAGTCAAATTTAAGTATTTATCATATTTAAGAAGGTCTCAGGTTTTGCACACAGCACCTTGCAAGATCAAATTATAAGCATAGGACTTAGTGAAATAACTGTTCGCCTCTTCTAAGCCAAAAAAGCAGATTTACTATACAAACCTGTGCTCCACAGCAGCAACTATAAAACCCTGAGATGCCATCTCAATGCAGATAGCAGAATATATAGTCCTGAAATCAAAAAAATACACTGCTTAAATACACCATTTCAATACCTTGCTCCTGAAATAACATATAGGCCATATTTGTACTACACCTAATTTAATATTTTACATTGTAGCTCAATGCCTCCTTTCCTTCTCAAGTTACTACTGGAGTGATTTTTATGTGGAAGTCTGTAAAACATGTTCAAAGTCCCACATAAATAATAATAATTACTAATAACAACTAGCTCTTATATGGTGCTTTCATGCATAGAACTCAAAGTGCTTGTGAAAGGATGTCACTATCATTATCCCCATTTTGTAGATGGAGAAACTGAGGAACAGGGCAGGGAAGTGATTGCCTAAGGTCACCCAGCAGGCCAATGGATCAGCCAGGAATCCCTCTGAGGTCTCCTGAGTCCCAGTCCAGTGCTCTGTCCACTAAGCCATACAGCCTCTCTATCTTTATATCAACACCCATTTTGAAGAGGATTTTTTGAGGAAGAGAAACTAATGATTATATAGAATAATATCATCTGCATAATACTTTACATCTTCAAAGTGCTTTACAAACATTAATTAATTGATTCTCACAACACTCCTAAGAAACAAGTATTTTCAAATAGGGAAACATAAGTAAACCAAAATTGGAGCAGGCCCTCAGTTTTTATCAATTGGCATTGATTTCCATGGAGATATACTACTTTACACCAGCTGAGGATCTGGTTTTTAAATTTTAGCTAATGCGGTGATGGATCCAACACAACTTGACTGAAGTACTGTTCAAAACCATTCTCAAGAACAGTCAACTTCCTGGGCTAAATTCCTCCCTGCGATCAGTGGAGTTACATTGGAGAGTCACTTGTCCCCATGTGGTCTGAGGCCACAAACGGCAGCATTACCGGAAAGCTCCCAGTCCATGGGAAAAAATAATGAGGGGGTATTTCTCTCCAGGCTTGAAAGCAGCATTCCATTTTGCAGGACATGTCACTGAGCCTAGACAAAACAGGATAGCTGCAGTTAGTGCGGCTTCTTACGTAACCACTTCTTTGAGAGACATTCAGATACCCTCCCTTATCTTGAGTAGCTGCTTTACTCCTCAGATTGACCCACTGATTTCAATTAGATTATTTGAGTGAGATACACAAAGCAAGTAAGAGTAAAGGCCTTAGTTCGTATTCTGCACTATAAAGCCTGATCCTACAAAAATTTATTACCAGGCAAAGGGTGAAATTCCCCCCATACAGAGAGCTGGCATCAGGCCTATGTCCCACTTAAATTCTGTAGGGGAAGACTTTCAAGGGCACAAAGGCCATTAGGCATCCAACTCCTGCTGACTTTCAATCAAAGCTGGGCACCTAGCCTCCCCTTTGTGCTTTCAAAAAACTTCCCTATAGGGTTTAAGTGATGGCCCTTTGCTCAAGGATGAATTTTACCCATAGGGCTTACTACTGGGAATATTCCCAGACACCCATGACAGTGGTATTTGGGCACATGGTGCAGTGAAACATACAGTCACAGTCATCTGAATATTATTGCCCCATAGGAAAAGGAAGAGAAACAGTTCTGCAAAGGAAATTCCCTTGAGCTCCTGCAGTATTAACACATTCCTCATGTACAGGTGCCATAACTAAACTGACCACAGCACACAATGTCTCACCAGTAAGGCAATTAGAAATAAACTCATCTTACCAACATAGTACTGAAAAAATGTCTCTCCTAACACGCGGTACACGTTGAGGAAGTCAGCAAGTCCACGATAATATTCATTCCTGGGGATCCACTTGGTTTCTTCACTACTTGTGCCATTTTGTGAAGGATAATACAGACGAAAGAAGCTTCCCTGTGATTGAATCAGAAAAAGAAATAGATTCTCACTGAAGCTGCTAAAAAATAAAAATATTTTTACCAAAGAATTTAACATGTTAAAATGATACCACAAGGTGTAAGAGAGAGTCCAACGAGAAAATTAACAATAAAGGCTCAGTTTTGATTGCCACCAAATGTATCTGTATTTTTCATACCTGGGAACCAAACAAACATGATCTCTGGCATCCAGCTAAAGTTAGATAACATTCCCTCCCAGGCTAAACTACCATTAAAGCATTATTTCAAAATGTACAATACAAACTCTCTATTAACCTTAGAGCATTTGCTGCTTCCCTTCTCTTATTTCTCCTTCTTTCCCTATTCTCTTCCTATTTTCCTCGTGCATCATATTTCTTCAGACATGTTCAGAGCCTGCATTTCCCTCAGACTTGTTTCAGGCAATGTGTTCCAGCAGATAGAGCACAGACTGTGAGTCAGGAGATCTGACCTTTATACACAGCTTAGGCACTGACTTGCTGTGTGCCCATTACTCCTCTGTGCCTCAGTTTCTCTGTCTAAACTGAGGACAGTGATACTTACCCTCTTTGTAAAGCACTTTGATAGCAACAGATGAAAGCTGCGTAAATACAAAATATTACCATTAATAATTTTCTATAGAGGGATAGCTCAGTGGTTTGAGCATTGGCCTGCTAAACCCAGGGTTGTGAGTTCAATCCTTGAGGGGGCCATTTAGGAAACTGGGGTAAAAATCTGTCTGGGGATTGGTCCTGCTTTGAGCAGGGGGTTGGACTAGATGACCTCCTGAGGTCCCTTCCAATCTTGACATTCTATGATTCTTTGTTAAATGTTGCAGATTATTTTTCTCTCCAAACCAATCTCTTTCAAGATGTTTTCATATATGCTGTGGTCTCTGTTCCCTTGTGCATTTTTTTTGTAGTATTTTCTCTCTCCCAAACTCTTACCACTGTTCTCTCTCCCTTCTCAATTTCCTTCCTTTTGGGTCCTTTCTCTTCTCCAATTGGACACCCCTGCTCTTCTTGTGAACCATGTAAGCCATTGGGTATGTTTTTTCAATGGAATGTTTCTTCTGCAAGGACCACAGGGTGGGACTATGTACAAGTAATTTAATGTAATAAGGTGTCTGTCAGATAAAAAGTATGTACAGTTTGTATTCTTGCTCTTTAGGACAAAAGTGACATTGGAGCACACGTTGACTCTATCTCCCCTTGTAAGTACTCTCACACTTCTTATCACACTGTCTGTACTCGGCTAGCTTGATTATCACTTCAAAAGTTTTTTTTCTCTTAATTAATTGGCCTCTCAGAGTTGGTAAGACAACTCCCACCTGTTTATGCTCTCTGTATGTGTGTATATATATCTCCTCATTATATGTTCCATTCTATATGCATCCGAAGAAGTGGGCTGTAGTCCACGAAAGCTTATGCTCTAATAAATTTGTTAGTCTCTAAGGTGCCACAAGTACTCCTGTTCTTCTTTTTGCGGATACAGACTAACACGGCTGTTACTCTGAAACAAAATCTCTCTGATTATATTGTGTTTCAGTGAATTAATTGTAGGAGTGCATGCAGAATGTCCTAAACAATAGGACAAGATGGCTGTTAAGAACAATACTTATTTTAAACTGGACTTTTAAAAACAGTTTCAGGTTGCTTGAATATTAAGTTTCTGATCTATTACCCAACGCACATGAAGAGTTTATCTGATTAATCTTCTCTCTATTTACACAACACACCGTAATGAATGATCATTTTTGACAAAGGCTTATTTAGGAACAGATTGCAAAACCCTGACAGTGATGAGGAGTTACTCACCTGATAAGTCCTTATTGCATTACTCAGGTGAATAATTGGTTACCAGTGTGAGTGAAGTTCATAATCTAGACTTTAGAGAATGTTAATAATCCAGATCACTTACTTAATAAAGGCATGAAAGCTAATTTGAAGCAGTTGGCATGGTAGAGTTTAACCACCCAATCATTATGTAATGTAGGCACAGAATAAATCCTTATAAAATTCACAGACCAAAATATCCAAATGATCCCTACTCACCACGATCACTACAAGCAAATTCCACCATAATAGCTTTGCTTGGCGTTTAAAAATGCAATGCCAATGCGACAGGAAATACCAATAACAAAGGGCAAGAGTGTTTTAGTAGAAAAACTGTGAGGCTACTGTATCTGAAAATGCAAATCGGCATTGATTAGGCTGAATGGGCTGCAGGCCCATTAACTGCTTATAACTTTATCTGCATTCTTGGGAACTTGAGAGATGTAATTGCTTCCTTCTGTTATGGTTCTACACCAATTCTGAAGACTGTAACCTTTCTTTTTAAATAGGTAAACATTCCATAATTGTTACTTTTTAACACACAGCAGAAATGGTATATATCATCCCTCATTTGCCCTGCTAGGGGGACTTTTCTGATGGGGATAGCTGAAGTCATGGGAGACCTTGGTGGTGGGTCTTCATTGGAGCTAAGTTGCCAGAAAGGATGGGGACAGGTGCCAGGAACCCAGAGGTATGAGGGCTCTCTTTGAATGGTCTTGCATATCTCAGGGGAAGGACCTCTGGCTCATTCCATGAGGTGGCAAACTGCGTTTCCCACGTGCACTGTGCCACGTGGAACAATGAGGAAGAGTTTTCCTGCCCCATTCCAAATAATTCACTATAATGAGCTATGTGAATTCAGTGGGAGTTTGGTGTCTAAATACCTTTGAGGATCTTGGCTAAGGAGGATTGCCTTAACTAGGAAAGCAGGATCAGGCTCTTAAATTGTGCTTAGAGATGGGTCCAAGCTACAAAGCTTAGATTTAGATAAGGATTCAGTTCTGAACTTCTCCAAAGTTTTGGACGTTAAAGGACGATGTCTATATCCAGACATTGTTGCCGGCCAATTTCAGTTTATAAAATCTATATCCTCGTATCTGACAGAATCTGCTGATTGACAGTATATCCCTGTCATTACAGCCTTATACTTCCAGTGATACTCCTGTGCCCCAGTGGCCAGTCTGTGTCATTACTCTTACAGAATTAATTCATAGGAAACATTTTGTTCACAAAAAGTAAAATGCCTGGGGGCTTAAGCAGGCTTTGTCCTGCCCCTCTGCATGGGTGAATTTCCACCTATCAGAACCAGGGGAACTTTTCATTTAATTAATACCTAATAGTATGATGAAGGCTGCAGTGTTGGACTTGTGACTTTTGTCAAAATAAAGTAGGGAGTGACAGGAAGGTTTTGGCTGTCATACCTGAATCGTGTAATCAGTCATCAGGTCCGTGCAGCCAACAGAGTAAGGCCCCTTCCCCTCGGGGATTCCATTAAACTTTGCAGAGCTCTTGCTCCCCATTTCCATCTGTGCATTAACAGACAAGCCTGGGGGATAAAAACAGAAGATGAGACTCATACCTGCTGAAAAGGACATAGGATATTAAAGATTCAGGACTTTGAGATTCAGGGCTGAGCTGAGCTGACAGTCAGGGTGATGAGAAACAGGCACAGCATTCATAGATTTTAAAGCCAGAACAGATCATTATGATCTCCCGTGTATCACAGGCCATAGAATTTCATCCAGGAGACTTTCACCTGGGCAACTCACAGCTGGGAGGGAGTGATGAGGGGAGGAGATAAGAGAGCCTGGGACAGGGGTTACCAGAGTGACATGAGGACTAGGAAGCTGGCAGAAGCCTGGGATTGCTGGGGGGATGAGTAGTGATATTCGGACTGGAGCGATGTTTGATAGGGCAGGGTTAGGAGATCCTGGAGCAGCCTGCATGGAGGAGCTTGGTTCAGTCTCCCCCATTCTACCACTTGTTATCTTAAAGCCACCCCACACTCTGCCTTGTCTGCATTAATCGTCTCCACCCTGCCCTGTCCCCTTTCAGCTCCTGCTTCATTCTGATCCCCATGCTTTCCCCAACCCATCCTGTCCCCAGCCTATATCCCGAGACTGTCCCCCTCCTTCTCCAAGCTAGCTTCTCCCTTGCCTCCTCCCCCAGTCACTCCTCCTCCTCCTGGCTCCCTTGCCAATGGGAACCACCTCCTCCTTCCAGGTGCTCCATGTTGGTATGCATCCTGCAGGGGAGCTGCAAGAGCAGGGGAGAGGCAGCTTGGGGATCTGCAATTCAACATAGCTGTCCCTGGTGGCCAGGAGGAGAAACCCCAGCAGAATCCTTGCAGACCTGCTTGATGTGTGACTTGCCAACAGGACTGGAGATCTGCAGGACAGGGCTTCTTTCTTCTTCTTTCAAACCTCAGCATTTTGTCTGCTACTCAAAGGCTAATTGGCCTAGAATTAGGAAAATTTCCTCCTTCATACTGGAGGATTGCATGTCTCATTTGTGTGAAATTGGATGAATGAAGAGACAGCACAAAGTAAGCCTGATTTTCAAAACGGTGAAGTGCCCACAATTTCCAGTTAAGTAACTATGAGTGCTCTGCACTCTGAAAATCAGTCTCAAAGCTCACACATGCCTGTGACCGGTGCTCTGGAATGCTTGATAATGGCTTACCCAGCTGACAAAATGGAACTGTATCAGTGTTTCAGATTCTGTTCAGAACTGATGGATATTTCAGGATAAGAACATAAGAATGGCCATACTGGGTCAAACCAAAGGCAGGGCCGGCTCTAGGCACCAGCGTTCTAAGCATGTGCTTGGGGCGGCACTCCGGCCTTTTTTTTTTTTGCTTGGGGACGCAAAAAACCTGGAGCCAGCCCTGACAAAAGGTCCATCCAGCCCAGTATCCTGTCTACCGACAGTGACCAATGCCAGGTGTCCCAGAAGGAGTGAATCTAACAGGTAATGATCAAGTGATCTCTCTCCTGCCATCCATCTCCACCCTCTGACAAACAGAGGCTAGGGACACCATTCCCTACCCATCCTGGCTAATAACCATTAATGGACTTAACCTCCATGAATTTATCCAGTTCTTTTTTAAACCCTGTTATAGTCCGAGCCTTCTCAACCTCCTCAGGCAAGGAGTTCCACAGGTTGACTGTGTGCTGTGTGAAGAACTTCATTTGTTTTAAACCTGCTGCCTATTAATTTCATGTGGTGGCCCCTAGTTCTTATATTATGGGAACAGGTAAATAACATTTCCTTATTCACTTCCTCCACACCACTAATGATTTTATATACCTCTATCATATCCCCCTTAGTCTCCTCTTTTCCAAGCTGAAAAGTCCTAGCCTCTTTAATCTCTCCTCATACCCGTTCCAAACCCCTAATCATTTTAGTTGCCCTTCTCTGAACCTTTCCTAATGCCAGTATATCTTTTTTGAGATGAGGAGACCACATCTGTACGCAGTATTCAAGATGTGGGCGTACGTTGGATTTATATAAGGGCAATAAGATATTCTCTGTCTTATTCTCTATCCCTTTTTTTAATGATTCCTAACATCAGGATCAAGAAAAATGTTAAATAAGGATGGGCTAATTTTTGGGTCAAGTGTGATAATAAAATAATAATACTTTGCAGTTCTATGATGATCTCCATCCTAGGGTCTCAAAGTGCTTTACGAACAGTAATGAACTGAGCATTAGACCATCCTTGCTGGGCCAGATTCTCTATTGCCTTGGACCTTGTAGTCATTTATATTATGTAAATAGAGACACAGCGGTGTTAAAATGCTAGCAGTCTCTTTGCATAGATGTAGATGACTACATAAAATGCAAGGCAATAAAGAATCATCTCCACATGGGGAAACCGAGGCACAGAACAGTTAAGTGACCTGTCCAAGGTTACACCAGCAGTCTGTGCTAGAGATGGGACTTCAAATCAGATCTTCTGTCTCCCAGGCCTGTGTTATAGCCACAAGATCATTATTCCTCATAAAATAATGTCCCATTAAATAGCCAAAGGCACTAATGGGTCCCAATTCTGCAGCTGCTGCTTGCATGAAAGGAGGAGTTACTGAATGGGGTGCATAGTGAACTGGTAATGTACACATAAATTAAGAGCTTTGAGGTAACAGGTGCAAAATCACATTTCTGACCTTTTTTTTGTTTTTTGTTAGTCTCCTACAAATTAATGATAGCTGCACCATTGAAGGATACATTTCTTACCTGCTAATTTAATTTCTCCCAATTTCCCTATGCTAGTCCAGAGTAACCAGTAACGTAAATGGAAAAGTAAATGAAATTTTGAAGACTGCATCTTCTATTCACTGAATCTTCTATTAACGAATGTCTTTCAGCTTCATGACCTTAGTCAAAGCAAGTCATTTAAAAACATATAAGCAACATATATTCAAAAGCAATTTAGTTTTTGTTTTCCTTTTAAGGGTGGCATATGGATTAGCAAAAGATTGACAGCCTCATTCAGTCTCCTTGGCCATTCAATCCTTGCTGAGTCTGCCAAGAGAGCCAATTGTGGGGGCTGGTTTTTTGTGATGTGAATTCCTGCTTCACTACAACATGGACTGAGAGCATCAGCTCTTTTCACATAGCACCCCCACACAGAGCCATCAGATCGTAATTACATTGACTGGTCATTACAGCCCTAGGACCACGTTCTGTGCTGTGCCTCATGGGAGTGCATAGAGGTTAGGTAAAGGCCAGGGCCGGCTCTAATTTTTTTGCTGCCCCAAGCAGCAAAAAAAAGTGCTGCCCCACCCCGCCCCCCCCCCCCCCCCCCCCCACCGCCCCGCCACCGCCGCCCCCGCCCCCGGAAACCCCCTCCTCCGAGCGCCGCACCGCCAGAGCACCCCCCCCCCCCGCGGAATGCCACGCTGTGCTGCCCCCTGCCCCCAAGATTGGCTGCCCCTTACCAGGTGCCGCCCCAAGCATGTGCTTGGTTGCCTGGTGCCTGGAGCCGGCCCTGGTAAAGGCAACTGTATGCCCCTTTCATGCCTCCTGGATTGTGGGATAAGTTGGGGCCCAGTCAGTCTCCAGCATAATTTAGAGCAGTCCCTGGGCAGGTTTTTACGGCAGCTTCCCAAGGCCCCCTATTGGTAGGCTTGGCAGAATTCAGCTTTTATTTTTTTATAATTTCAACAGATATCAATGTTTATAAGAACATAAGAATGGCCATATTGAGTCAGACCAATGGTCCATCTAGCCCAGTATTCTGTCTTCTGACAGTGGCCAATGCCAGGTGCTTCACAAGAATGAACAGAACAGGTAATCATCAAGTGATCCACCCCCTGTTGCCCATTCCCAGCTTCTGACAAACAGTGGCTAGGGACCCCATAATAAATTCTTAAATATTTTTAAGAATATTTAATTTTCATTGATTTAAATGTTCACCGTTGTGCAAAATGATGGGCTCTATTTTTTTTTATTTTAATCTATTTAAATTTTCATAGCTGTGAGACATTATGGATGGGGGAGGGGGTCCAGACAATAATTATTGAATGACAGCAGATGTTCAGATTCAAAAAGTTGAAGTGTTATAATCTTTAAAACACCAATAGTCAATGTCACATGTCAAAATATACAAAGTAAATATCATTAAATCAAACACTAATAAGTTCTCAAGCAGCATTTTTCTTACTTTGCCTATCTGTAAATTTTGGTTATTGTTAGTGGAAATATCTTGTTATCTGTTTGTTTGTGTGTGATGAAATCGATGTTTACCAATAAAAGTCTAATCCTTCCAAGCCCAGAACAGCTGGAGCAGAGAATACCCCAGCCACACACCTTTCCTCCCACAGCACCTCTCTTCTGGGCCCTATACCACCCCAGCAACCCCTACAGTGACAGCTGCAAGAGGGGAAAGCCTGTTTTGCTGGCCCTTCACCGCTTTAGGAATCCCTCTGTGCTGGGGGAATCTAGCTGTTTTCTAGACCTTGTGCTCGTGTCTACACTGCAACTAAAAACCCACCGCACTGAGTCTCAGAACCCCATCAGCTGACTTGAGCTTGCGTGGCGTGGGCTGCAAGGCTGAAAAAATAGCAGCGTAGATACTTAAAGTCAGGCTGGCACCTGGGCTCTGAGTTCCTCCCCCTTGCAGAATCCAGAACCCAGGCTTCAGCCCAAGCCCAGATTTCTACAGTGCAATTTTATAGCCCCGCAGCTTGAGCCCTGTGAGCCTGAATCAGCCGGCCTGGCATAGGTGCCAACTTTCCCCAGCGCCGGTGGGTGCTCGCGCACCACCGCCCCCTCCCTGCCCCGCCCCAACTCCACTCTTTCCCCAACCCTGGCCCGCCCCCATTCCAACTCCTTCCCCAAAGTCCCTGCCCCAACTCCGCTCCTCCCTGCCCCATTAGACCCCTTCCCAAAATCCACGTCCCAACCCTACCTCTTCCCTGAGCGCGCCACGCTCCCCTTCCTCCCCCCTCCCTTGCAGCCGCGCAAAACAACTATTTCGCGGCGCAAGCCCTGAGAGCTAGGGGGGGAAAGTGGGCATGCGGCGTGCTCAGAGGAGGAGGCGGAGGTGCGCTGGGTGGAGGGGCGGGGAGCACCCACCAATTTTTCCCCATGGGTGCTCCAGCCCCGGAGCATCCATGGAGTCGGTGCCTACGTGGCCTGGGCCAACTGCGGCCATGCCACAGGTCTTTTATTGCAGTGTAGGCATACCTTTAGGGTACATCTTCACCACAGTGAGTCTCAGAGCCTGGGTCAACTGACTGTATGGTTAAAAATTGTGGTGACAAACAATGTTCAGGCTCAGGCCGGAACCCAGGCTCTGAACCTCTGTGAGGGGGAGGAAGCCCTGGCTTCACTTCATCTACAGCTATTTTTAGTTTTGCAAGCCCCAGTCAGTTGACCTGGGCTCTGAGACTCACTGTCACGGGGTGGGAGGGGTTTCTGTGTAGATGTACACTTTTGTATGTAAGGAGTGTAGAGACTGCAGAGCTGCTGAGAATCAGGGCCCTAACCTAAATTTGAAGTGACTTAATCCTCATCTACACTAGAAAATTAGTTCAGCATAACTACTCTGCTGAGGCTACGTCTTCACTACCCGCCTGAATTGGCGGGTGGAAATTGATCTCTCGGGGATTGAATTATCGCATCTCGTCGGGACGTGACAATCGATCCCCGAATCGACGCTTGTACTCCACCAGCGCAGGTAGGAGTAAGCGCCGTCAACAGGGGAGCCGCGGAGGTCAATTTACCGCCATCCTCGCAGCGGGGTAAGTCAGTTCGGCTACGTCGAATTCAGCTACGCTATTCGCGTAGCTGAATTTGCGTATCTTAAATCGATCCCCCTCCCCATAGTGAAGACGTAGCCTCAGGCATGTGAAAAATCCATACCCCTGAGCACCGACCTGAGGCCCCATGTTGATAGCACTAGGTAAATGGAAAAATTCTTCCATCGCCCAAGCTACTGCAGCCCAGGAAGGTGGATTACCTACATCAACAGGAGAATCTCTCCCATCAGCGTAGGTAATGTCTACTCTGAAGCACTACAGCGGCACAGCTATGCCACTGTAGTGTTTTAAGCATAGACAAGCCCTCAGACGCCCATCTGAAAAATGGGAATAATACTTCCCTAGTTCACAGGGGTGTATGAGGCTTCATTCATTATTTATAAAGTTGTGTAAGAGCCTTGTATGAAAAGCACGACAGAAGCGCAGAGTGTTCTCTCATAGACATTGAGACCCTTTAAACTGTTACACTTAAAACTCAGTAAAGAGGCTACTTCAGTCACAAAAGTCATACATACCCCTAAACATAAAAGGAAGCAGGTAGCAAAAAATAAACCAGGATAGGTTGATTGCAATATTCAAGAAGTTATTTGTGCCAAACAAATACCATTCAGAAAACTGAAACCCAACCCTAGTGAAGACACTTGTATTTTGAATCTTTTAATTTTTTTGGTTAAGACATGCTTTTCTGTGCTTGAATTCTGTTAAAGGTTTCTAGATACTGTACTAGCTGAACAGTGGGTCCTGTAACTTGCTAGGATCTTGCAAAACACCCTATGTTCTTTTAACCATGTTTTCGGGGGGGCGGGTGCCTTTTGCCTATAACATGCAATTGTCTAAACTTGGGTGGCTCCATAAACGCTGTTCTTGAGGTTCTAAAGGGCTTTGGGGACAGTACCACTACTGATGTCATAATACATGTTATATACTAGAACCACTGTCATGAACTTTATCCCCCAATGCAAAGATAAACAGAGGAAGAGAGTCAGGTGTAGGTGAGGGAGAAACCAGGAGCTTGCAGGAGGGATTCAGCCTGGAGGAGGCAGGGAGACCCAAGAAGGCGGTTCCTGCTGGCAGGCACTGCAGAGCACCAAGATGTGCAGGAGGTAGTGGAGGCTGGCGCTGGACAGGCAGAGCTGGGAGGGGAGAAGCGAGGCGGGCTGGCTCCAGGACGGAAGGGGAGGCAGGCGAGGGCTTTGAGCCGGGGCCGTGCAACAAGCTAATGTAAGGCCTCTAGCGTAGCCAGGGCTGTGGCCCCTGCCCGAGCCTCCGGCTCCCCGGGCAGGTCCTTTCGGGCCGGGCTCCCCTGCGCGACGCTGCTCCCCGTTCCGTCCAGGCAGCCCCAGGCCTCCTCCGCCTCGTGCTGCCTGGGCGGCCCGTGCGCAGCAAGAACCCGCCGCCACTGGAGACCACGCCCACCCCCCAGCCTCTTGCTCCCAGTCCCTCTGTATCCCAGCATGCACCCCTTCCCAGTCCGCAACTTTCCCCCCGCCCCTCAAACATGTGACTGGCGGGCTGCCCCTCCTTCTGGCCAATGAGAGCAAAGGGCAGCGGGCTTCCGCTCCCAGCTCAGCGAGGCGGAAGTTCCACTTTCCCCCGCCCGTTGCGGTGATTGCGCTGGGATCGCTGTGCCGCTTGCTAGCGGCAGCACGTGACAGGCAGCTCCCGAGCGCCAGCCGCAGTCCCGCCAGCTCCAGCGCCCCCCGGGCCGGCCTCAGTCCCGCCAGCTCCAGCGCGCGGCTCCCCGCGGCCCCGGGCCGGCCTCAGTCCCGCCCGCTCCAGCGCCCGGCTCCCCGCGGCCCCGGGCCGGCCTCAGCCCCGCCAGCTCCAGCGCGCGGCTCCCCGCGGCCCCGGGCCGGCCTCAGTCCCGCCAGCTCCAGCGCCCGGCTCCCCGCGGCCCCGCCGGCGGCAGGATGGTGCGGAAGCTGAAGTTCCACGAGCAGAAGCTGCTGAAGCGGCTGGACCTGGTGAGCTGGGAAGCGGCCTCGGGGAACCTGGCCGAGCTGCGGGTGCTGCGGCGCTACCGCCTGCAGCGCCGGGAGGACTACACCCGCTACAACCAGCTGAGCCGGGCCGTGCGGGAGCTGGCGCGCCGCATCCGCGACCTGGGCGAGGCCGACGCTGCCTTCCGGGCCCGCTGCACGGCCGCGCTGCTGGAGAAGCTCTACGGGCTGGGGCTGGTGAGCTCCAAGCACTCGCTGGAGCAGTGCGACCGGGTCTCGGCCAGCTCCTTCTGCCGCCGCCGCCTGCCCTGCCTGCTGCTCCGGCTCCGCATGGCCCAGAAGCTGCGCGACGCCATCACCTTCATCGAGCAGGGACACGTGCGGGTGGGGCCCGAGGTGGTGACCGACCCCGCCTGCCTGGTGACCCGGGCCATGGAGGATTTCATCACCTGGACCGACTCGTCCCGCATCCGCCAGCACGTGCTGAACTACAACCAGGAGAGGGATGACTTCGACCTGGCCTGCTAGGCGGGCAGAGGGCCCCGGGTGGTTGCTGGCTAATCTACCGAACCAGCCTGGGAGGAGACTCTGGACCCAGATATGCTGCCCCTTCATGCCAGGGGGAGGGGGCTTAGCCTGCATGTGCTGCCCTGGCCCAGTTGTTCTGTGTACCACCTCCCCCTGCAAAGGGATTCCTGGGCTCAGATGGGCCTTATCTGATACCACCCACCTCCTCTGTGAAGGGACTCTTGGCTCACTTGTGCTACCATGCTTGCTTCCTACCACCTCTTTGTGAAGGGACTCCTGGCCCAGCTGGGCTGAGGCTGATACCACCCACCTCCAGTAGGAAGGGATTTCTGGCCAGGTGGGCTATTAAGCAGATGTTATAAGTCACTGTCCCCAAGTCTCTGCCTCCTCTGTGACATTGTACCCTCCTGCCACAAAGACCATTAGCAGAACAGCCAGAATGGTGTTATTTTGTTGTCACCATCAAAGGGGCATTTAGAAGGGACTGATGAACAAATGCGCTCCTGGCCAGGAAAACAATCTAGAGGGTGACTGAAGATTTAAGTTTTGTTGATCAAATGTGATGGTGGAAGAGATACAGGTTTTATACTTTGTCTTGTCAAAGGGCTTCTCTCTCACAATAGTCACTCTTTCAAAAATACATCAACAGGGATTCTTCTGTTTTCAGAACTAAACTTTGCTAGTTACGCTAGCATTGTAATCTGCAGCAATACCTAAAACAGTCCCCATGATTTTCTCACCTGTTTAATAAAACTGAAATTACTTTTCTTAGAACATTCGATTTCTTTAAAGCAAGAGCTGAGCTGTCTTTCCCTGTAGTCTTTCCCCCCCAAGCCCTAGAGTAATAAAATTGAATATGTTCTTGTTTCACTTTTGAACTGGAACAGGCACTTAACCAATAATTTAAACCAAACTAAATTTTAAATGGTTCATTATTAATTTGTCTGTGGATTTTCAGGCACCTGACCTAAGTATGTTCTGTCTTAATAATGGTCACAAGTGTATTTCTTTATTGTTCGTGTTTCGCTGCATAGTACCTATTACATCTTGTAGACTTATTGTTTATGGTAGTGCTACTTATGTGCTAGGCATTTTGCCCCAAGGAGCTCAGAAAGCTAAATCTTAGAGGGTTGAAGGCCTTATCTATACTGAAGAGTTTTGCTGGTACAGCTGTGTCGGTTAGCAGTGTGGAGAAAAAAAATCGGACATAACTATGCAGACAAACAAGGGCTTTTGGTGGTATACCTTATTTTGTTTGGGGAACTGGTAGGAACTGGCCTTGTTACTAGGAAGTAGAAATATACCAGCAGATCCTTTCTAGTGTGGATAAGGCATTCGAATGAATAATGTGCATGCTTGTGACCTGTCTAAGGCACTTACATTCCATTATTGTAGTGTCTGGGCATCTTTATTTATCCTCACAACACTGCAGCAAGGTGGGGGAAGTATGAGCATACCCACTTTACAGAAGGGAAACTGCGGCACAGAGGGACTAAGGGTCTTTCCTAACTTCATACAAGAAGTCTGTTACAGAGCAGGGAGTTGAACTCAGGCCTCCTGGGTCCTAGGCTAGTGCTTCAGGACTTGCCCCATGCCCCTCACATATTCATTATCACTTGCAACCACAAGTTTGACACCTGGATCATGGAATTAGAGTGGAATACTGGCAACACAGTGCTATCACTGTTGTGGCACTTGAGTTGCAATTCTTCAATATTGGCATGGTTGGAAAGCTGAGTTTAAGCTTAGCTTTCTGCTGATAGGGGTTAATGCATCAACAGATGGTGATGGGTATCAGGCTGAACAAAAGTGTACTTTAAAAGTAGGTGGCAGAGTGAAAGCCACTCCCACTTTACCAGCTTGAAATCTAGTGAATTTCAAACTGAGTTAAAAGTATCTTCAGCTTGCTCTCCCTGTCAATTTTTGTGGCTTATAACCTTAAATAGCTTAAAGACTAAAGGAAACTAACTATTCAGAGGAAATTATAAAGTTGTCCTCTGAACATGCTGTTAAATCTACAACATGAAACTGACAAGAGAAACATATTTTTCTTTTATCAAACTGTAGCACAGGTAGGTGCTACTGTGTATTTTTTTTTTTGTTTTAAAGTTGCTGTCCCTTTAATGTTAAAAGGGGGAGTTATTAAATGAGAAATATTATATGTATTTTAGTAGCATGGATGTAACTATATTTTTCTGCCAACCAGAGTGTAAGTCATTCATAATTTTGAGAAAATATCTTATCTAGGATGGTACTTACACCTTTCGCAAAAACAAACAAACCAAAAAAACCCCTAAACAAACTGAAAAGTGCTTTGACAATCTTAAACCTAGCCATGTTAAAAAGAGGTGAGTGGGTAGTTGCCCAGGAAAACTTTGGGTCACTAATACTTTATACCATGAAGGAATTTTCAACTTTTCCTCTACTGAAGCAGCTATCCTTCCGTGATACTGGTGGCTTGGAGTTTGAGAAAAAGGAGCAAAGCATGTAAAGCAATGCATAACTAGCAAGGTTGTGATCTATTTTTTTTCCTTCCAAGCAAGCAATGAGACAGTGTATGGAGTTGGCCTAATGGTATGGCCTCCTTATCTCTGGTCAGTACTAACATGCTAAAATGCTGTTAGTTTCATGGCTGTGTGCTCTCCTGATGTTATACAGTGATTTGGTGCCAGAACTCTGACAGAGAGAGAAACTCTCCTAGTTTTGCTGCTTTAGACCTTTGAAAATTACCTGCTCTCTATATGTCACACAGGGTCTGGCTAATGAACGTCTAGGCTTTCTTGCTGCTGCTATGGGGATGTTTCGAGAGGGAGGAACTGGGCCTGGTTTCATGCCTGCTCGAAATCCCTTCCTCCCACCTGCTATCACTTCTATTTTATTTCAGGTCCTCCGTTCGTTCACGTATCCAGGCAGAGTTCCTCTGGGGGGCATCCACTGGCTCTCTTGACGCCTTTGAGGAGCAGTGGGCGCTGTCCAGGGTTCTCTGCTCGGTGTCCCCGTCTGGTTCCCTTCATTTGACCCTTTGACCTCACTCCTGTCCCTGTTCTTTTATTAGTTGTCCCCCGTAATTTTTTGGTCTCCAGGTCCTGTGGATTCCCCCCTTAGGCTGGGGGGGATCCTTTAGCAGTGGGCGGGCTTCGCTAAAGGATTCCCCCCCCCCCTCCCCCGTTCCTGGATCCCAATAGGATCACTTCTGTTTTAGGAACCTCCCACATACTACCCTCACTCAGTCATGCACCCTCCCTTTTGCTTCAGGTTCCCAACTACTTCCAGAAGCTGGGATTCTGCTGCCAACTGGGGAGTTGGTGTGCAGTGCTATTACAGAGCATGCACATGTGAGCTGCTCAGCAGGACTCCCAGCAGGAGCAGCATCTCAGGAGGGAGGATGTTAGGGGCCCTTTGACAAGGAGAAGAGGGACACAGCACAAAATCCCTCAGGCCCAAGTAGTGAAGATGAACACATGCTCATTGTCATTGTTAAGCCACAGGTAGACTTAAAAATAATGAAAAACAACCCTCCATAACTTTTTAGTAAAGATTCTAATGGGTGATGGAAGAGAAGTTTGACTTTAGAAGTATTATGAGTTGAGTATCTTTGATAAATCCACATACCCAATAAGCTCAAGTTGAACCTACAGCCCTTGTTTTTTACACTACTGACTTATGAATGTTACAAACTGCTGGATAAACTGGACACTGAAATGAGTAAAACTGTTGACAATAATTCTAGTCTTAGCAGGACTCTTAGATTAACAATTAGTTTTTGTAGCTGACCTCACTGAAAAATAAGTTGAATTCAAATTAGCACTAATCAGCTACCCCCAGCTTTCAAATTTGGCTATGAATTGCCTAGTTACATTTTTCTTTCCCCAGGGGGAACTGAGCAAACCAAAATCAATAAGTGAAACTGTAGCCATGCCAGAAAAGGTTACATGTATTTTTGGACATAATTGTAAGCCTTTCTTTGAAATTTCATACAGATCATTAAATGTGCCAGCAGACTCTATTCTTTATCTTCCTTCTGAGTGATCTTAAAAACAGGAGTTTACAATGAAATCACTGATGGTTAAATGGACACCAATTTCAATTTGTAGAAATATATATAAAAATAAAGATGGTGCTAATAAAGATTTCCATCTTCAAATTTCTTTCTGCACCTTTAACCAAGGAAGTTGGTGTTGGAGGTGGAGTAAACTTCAAAAAATCCTAACTGCTGGCCCTGTGCCTGGACACTAGCCTACATCTCTGTTCCAATCCTGAATATAAATAGAAAGGTTTGCACAAATGTTTTAAGTGGGAAGGGTGGCATTTTAAACATTCCCCTCTCATGATGGAAACTTAAACCCAGCAGACCATACGACAGCATGAGAGTCAGAAAGTGAAACCCAACAGTCTAATCTCATTGTTCAAGCTGAGTAGTGTGTGCACTAATTTAAATAAACTACCATAAATGGCAATGGATCAAACTAGATTTTCAAACTTCTTTCCATTTTAATCAAGATACTAGTAAAGCAAGGAATTCTTAAAAATCCTTACGTGAAAAATGTATTTTTTAGGATTCCAAAGGAGGTGGGGAGAGGAGGAAGCTGTTGAAAGTATAATGATCTGCTTTAACAAAACTACTTCCCTAATTATGCATCCGAAGAAGTGGGCTGTAGTCCACGAAAGCTTATGCTCTAATAAATTTGTTAGTCTCTAAGGTGCCACAAGTACTCCTGTTCTTCTTTTTACTTCCCTAAGAAACTGACAAATCTCTCCCACGGTGAATGACTGTTCTGATTATTGTAAACAAGAAACTAAAATAGGTTTAGGAAAGAATTGGTCTTTCAAAGCTCTTTATATGGTAGGAATTGTGTTGTCCCTCTCGCTCAGAGACCAAGAAGTCTGGATTTTGTATGTCTCAAGTGTGGTTAAAATGCAGCTCTGATCACACTTTACAAATGTATTTTGGGGATTTGAAAAACAAAGACATACACTTGCAGTTCACGTTTAGCTGCATAACACTAATTATACCATTGCTCTAGTGCGCTGTTGTCTTCTATTGCTCAGCTGGAGCTAGCCCCTTCTTTCTAATACAAAGAAAAAGCTCCAAAGAATCTTGAGGACCTCCCTGGCTCAAATATAGAAGGCCTGGGCATGCACGACTGAGGGCATGACTGAGGTTTGTTCAGAAACACTCATTCATTCAGTGCTCATGAATCATCACTTCTCTTCTTAGTGGCAGGGAGCTGTAGTTGCCAGAACCCTACTTATAGGAGGAAGGGTGCAATTGTGCTATAAAATCTACCCGGGCAACTCCTGCTGATGCCCTGGGGAATGTAGGTGTCTCTCTGGGGGGCAGAATTAACCACTGAAGGATGATGTGGTACTTCAGTGGTCACAGTAGGTTGCCTGAATCCCACAGGAAAAACCCTCTTGTCATCTTACAACACATTTCTGTGGCTGAGTTAGTAATAAAACGGGGGACTGGAAATGCTGATCCTTAACCTTGATGGCATCAGTCTGTTTCATTATCATCATACTACTCGTTTAAACCTTTCTTCTAAGCACCCCCATACTCCCTGCAAATGTGTTACATATTACTCCTATTTTATAGATGGAGAAACTGAGGCAGAGAGACTAAATCCCCAATGCTGTAGCCAGTTCAATTAATTTGAGGTGCAATTATTTCTAACTGATTTCCCCAGAAAGACTCAGTGTTTTGTGGGAATGGTACTGTGGTCCCTTTAGCCGCTGCTTCAGAAAGTAAAGGCTCAATACTTTGTTTCAGTATATCCTGCCACTGATCTGCGTGTGCTCAGGGCATACACAATGTGTGAGATGCATCTGAAGGTAGATGAGCCCCCACCTCTAACTATTCCATGCATCATATATATGGGCATACTACAAAAACGGCACTGTATAAATGTGCTATGAAGAATGTCTCATGTTTGCAAAAACAAACAAACAAAACCTATGCATAACAGCAACATACCAAAATATCTGTTACTAGTCAAAGGAAATGAATGGTAGCAAGCAGATAAACTTCAAGTGTTGTTTGCAAGGGGTTTTCTGTATGTGAACCAATCATGTTGGTACTTAAGTAAAAGGAGAGTAAGTTTGTGGCACTGCAGAGGAGGAGATACATAGTTAAAGGAAATAAGTGAGCAAAAAAACAACCACCTTGATTTAATCAGCAGCACGTCCTTTCAGTGTATTCAAAGGTGTTAGACTTTGCATGATACTGGCAGGAGCCTTTCCTTGGCAATGTTTGACTGAAGTGACACAAAAACTTATGCTCAAATAAATTTGTTAGTCTCTAAGGTGCCACAAGTACTCCTGTTCTTTTTTGCAGATACAGACTAACATGGCTGCTACTCTGAACTTTGTTATAGGCATCTCCTAGTTTAATGCTCTGTTGCAAGCCTGTTCTCCCCACTATTATATGTGGGCCTGAAATCAGGAGGAGTAGTGAGTGTACAGATGTATAATATAGGGCAACATGTCTGCAGCTAAATGTCATGCAGCAGAGCATCAGGCAAGAAGAGGAATTGGTGGAGTAAGTGCAGAAAGGAGAGAGCTGGGGCAAAGTGGGGAGGAATGTCAATTGGCATCAGACACAGGAGGAACCAGAGTGCTGCTTATCACATCATTTTCCATGTTAACCACTCTTGCAATTTCACTGGTGGCAAACCACTGCCACCCGTATGGAGGGCCTCAGGGAAATGGTCACAAGAGCCCCTCGGAAAGGAGCAGAGAGAAGTCAGGGAGGCCTCTCCTTTCTGTACTCAAGACATAGAATCATAGAACTGGAAGGGACCTCGAGAGGTCATCTAGTCCAGTCCCCTGCACTCAAGGCAGGACTGAGTATTATCTAGACCATACACGAAGGTAACTATTCATTTCTAAACTCCCAAGAGTTAGATCCAAAGCTAGAGTGAATCAGACGGCCATACCGGACCGAACGCCCCCGATCCCGTCCGATCTCGGAAGGTAAACCATCCCAGGCCTGGCTAGTACTTGGATGGGTGACCGCCTGGGAATCCCAGGTGCCATAGGCAGCTTTTCCCGGTCCGAGCTAGAGTGAATCAGCACTGATCAGTGAAGCTGAATCAGATGAGGGTCTGGTCTCACTTGGCTACTTCAGGCCTCATCTTGCAGTTCTCTCAGATGTAAAACTCCCATAGGTTCCAGTGAGAATTACACCAATGTCAGAGCAGCAGGATCAGGCCCTAGATGATTATCATTAGACAGTCCCTTGCCTGTTCATTTTTATGATGTATGCCAGCTACTCAGTCTGTTATGGACAATCATCAATGTCAGTGAGTGACTGACCACAAGGAAGTTTATAAACATAGGCTACAGTGGTGCAATGCAATTTAGTGTCTGTGACTGGCCCATGCACAACATTAACTTGCTCCAAAGTCTGTTACACAAATGAATGAGTTCCCCAGTTCCTGAGATCTTTAAAGTGTATGACCCACCTAAAATGTAGAATGCAAAACAGCCGCAGCGAAGGAAGCTGGAAACAAGAATTTCATTTTGAAACAGTGTATAAGAATGCGTGCATATTTATTACAGCATGGCATGAGTCAGCACTGCTAATGTCGGGGCTGAGTTAGGATTGCATGTATGAAAGATAAAGGTAAATGTGGGGCTAAGGTAAGTGACGTCCATGCAAATTAACTTGTGAGCAGCCCCTTCCCGCTCCAGTAATTGGAAACCTCTCACACTTTATGGTGGTAGGATTGGAAAGTTAATCTCTTTAATCAAACTGTCAGTTTTTCTGACCTTGGCCCTGTCCATAACCTCTGCTCAGCATGTTGTACTATTAGGAAGGCTGAGAGGGAGGAAGAGTTTAGTCAGATTAAATATTTACTCATGGATGAGTGGTGAATCAGACTGAAGGAGCCTGAGGACAGAGAATATCCTTAAGCCAAAGGCTTTTGTACTGCGGGGGCCATGCACAACTGAGCGAAATACGAAAGGGCTGCTCTGGGCACCAAGTCTGGTAGACTTTGCACTTCTATAGCAACTTCTAGCTGACGTTTGAAAGCATCTTACACAAAGTGACTAAATTAAGCCTGAGTACGTCTTTAGCTGCCATCACTGTAGCATCAAACTCCACAAGGAAAAGCAAAGAAGTAATGTTTCAGAGTAACAGCCGTGTTAGTCTGTATCCGCAAAAAGAAGAACAGGAGTACTTGTGGCACCTTAGAGACTAACAAATTTATTAGAGCATAAGCTTTCGTGGACTACAGCCCACTTCTTCGGATGCATATAGAATGGAACATATATTGAGGAGATATATATACACACATACAGAGAGCATAAACAGGTGGGAGTTGTCTTACCAACTCTGAGAGGCCAATTAATTAAGGGAAAAAAAACTTTTGAAGTGATAATCAAGCTAGGCCAGTACAGACAGTTTGATAATAGGTGTGAGAGTACTTACAAGGGGAGATAGAGTCAATGTTTGTAATGGCTCAGCCATTCCCAGTCCTTATTCAAACCGGAGTTGATTGTGTCTAGTTTGCATATCAATTCTAGCTCACCAGTCTCTCTTTGGAGTCTGTTTTTGAAGTTTTTCTGTTGTAATATAGCCACCCGCAGGTCTGTCACTGAATGACCAGACAGGTTAAAGTGTTCTCCCACTGGTTTTTGAGTATTTTGATTCCTGATGTCAGATTTGTATCCCCATTGTACAGATGGGAAAATGGGACTCCGAAAGGCTGTGACTTGCCCAGGGTCATATTGTAAATCTTTGCCAAATGCAGGAATTAAACGTGTAACTCCCAGTTGGGTGCATTTACTTGGAAAGCATCTTTCTACCCCTCGGAAGCAGTTTCTGCCCCTCACTCTTTCTTTACAGTTGTAGCAAAATATAACTCCTCCTTTGGCACAAGGGTTCCTTACATTAATGCCTCTTGGTCTTTACTAGAAAAATACCCAACTGGCAGCTTGTAGAGAGGCTGGTGAGATACCGATCTAATCTAACACATTGACTCTAGTATTTCTAAGGCACCTTATGCATGGTACCTAGTGAAGATACCTATACACAGAGAACATGAAAAAATGGGTGTTGCCATACCAACTATAACAAGACTAATCGATTCTAACTAATCCTTCTGCTGTCTCTTGTCTGGCACTTAGATTGGAAGCTTGTCTTTTTGTTCTGTGTTTGTACAGTGCCTAGCACAATGGGGTCCTGATCCGTGAATGACGTTCATAGGCACTATAGTAATACAAATAATATTATAACTGCTGTAAATCCAGCTGATACAGTCGCTGCTGTTTCTACCTACAGTTGCTCCCTCAGTAACTGCATGTAAACTGCTCACATGCCAGGGCCATGTCGGGTACGGTACAAGCTGCTTTGTGCAAAGTTTTGGTGACAATGTAAAGTCCCCTGGATTCCCAGGCTAGCTCCCTCTTTATACACCCCAGAACAAAGTAGTTTCCCGCGGCTCCGGGACGCCTTCATCCACTCTTCCTCCAACTCCCTCCATATATACACCAGATACAAACCATGCCACCTATTCGCTCTCCCAGTCCAACAGGAAGGACTCTCCCCTCCCCCGGCAGGTATGGCACAAAAAATTGGGGTAGCTGAGAGGGAGATGATGGCACACTGAACCCAGAAGCCCCAGTTAATCACACTGCAAAACGCTCCTGATTTGTAACTTCTGGACTGGACTAGCCCTGTGGGATGTAGCAAGATGCCCATCTGTGTGTGTGTGTGGGGGGGAATGCCAGTCTGGGGGGCATCGGGGGGGGTGAGGAGCTGGGGGACATGCCGCTCTCGCTAGCAGGGGGTGGCAAGGAGGCGAGATGATTGTCTGAGTGGAGAGGGCTGGCATAAGACTCAGTCTCTGGGCAGAGGGGGAGATGACAGTCTGGGGGGGATGTGGGGCAGGTGCTAGCCTGGGACAGGCTGGACTGAGAAAGAGGAGGAAAGACGGCAGCTAGAAACACTGGGCTTAGAACAGAGCCCCTTATAGATCCCCTCTGGCAGCCTCCTCCCTCCGGAGCTTTTTTCTCTGTCTTCCTTCTCCCACGCCCCTTACCTCCTGCGCGGGGCCCCGGGGAGCGGCCTCCCGGCTCTCCTGTCTGCCCGGGCGCGGGGGAGCTGCGCCTGCCTGCCGCTGTCCTGGAGCCGCCTGGATCCCCGAGGCAGCCAAAGCATTAGCCGGCTGCTGCTCTGGGGCTGTTTCTCTTTCTGTCGGACTCTGCCGTGCTCGCCACAGGAGGGAGGGACTTGCAACCCGCCTTACAGAGCGGGCGCTTTTCCTTCTGTGCAGCGTCCCCCCGGGCCTGGAAAGCCAATGAAGGGCCTCGCCATTAGGACACGGTGTGTTTACAGGCGGTTGTGTAACAGCGCACAGCCCGGGGGCTGGGACTCACTGACACACAGCGAGGCTGGGACTCAGGTCTTTAGCCCCGGGGCTGTTTTACAGATCATCACAAGGGATCCAGTGCTGCCACCAGCCCCCACTGCACCTGGCAGCTGAGCATAGGTGCTGCCACACCCCTGGCTTGAAGTGGTTTCCATCATGTCCAGCAGTGGGTCTCAAACTTTTTTTCACAGACCACTTGAAAATTGTTGAGGGTCTCCGTGGACCACTGAATGATCTTTCCAACGGTTGTTTGTACCGTTAGCTAACTATAGTAAAGCACTTTGGATAAAAGCGCTATCTAAAAAACACTTCATAATAATTAACATTTTTTTGTTCTACA
Source organism: Trachemys scripta elegans (assembly GCF_013100865.1). Taxonomy (NCBI): domain Eukaryota; kingdom Metazoa; phylum Chordata; order Testudines; family Emydidae; genus Trachemys; species Trachemys scripta. The sequence goes on along the minus strand of NC_048300.1, from coordinate 188,296,891 downwards.
AATAAAAGCACACAACTCATATTTTAATATCAGTAGTGTTACCTTTCTAATGCGATGGAGGTGCCCTCTCTCCCCCGCCGCGGCAGCTCCTTAACTGAGGCTGGGAAGAAGGGGGGGGGGTCTCTCCCTCTCTCCCCTGCCGCAGCAGCCCCCAAACTGAGGCTGGGAAGGAGCAGGGGTCTCTCCCCACCACAGAGTTGAGGCTGGGAAGGAGGGCCGTCTCACCCCTGCAGCCACAGCCCTGGAGCTGGGGAAAGTCGCCTCTTTCTCTGGCCGCCGCTGCCCTGCATGTCCCAAATTCCCCCCTAGGGTGACCAGATGTCCCAATTTTATAGGGACAGTCCTGATATTTGGGGTTTTGTCTTATATAGGTGCCTATTACCTCCCAAACCCTGTCCTGATTTTTCACCCTTGCTGTCTGGTCACCTTATTCCCCCCACCCCTTCTTCTCTCCCCACTGCCCCCTCCCACCTACCCCCAATTCCCCTCAAGGCCACCACCTCACCTTACATGTGCGTCTTCTCCAGGGTCCAGGCACCTAATTAGTGGAGCCACACCTGTGCAGCTCCACTAATTAGGTGGGTGGCCCTTCGTTCTCTCGTGTGCAGCCTCCCAGGTGCGCACCTTAGAGGGAACTATCCGCGGACCACCTCACAGACCACTGGTGGTTCACGTACCAAAGTTTGAGAACCTCTGATATACAGGGTTTACAGTTTGGTTCAGTGGCTCTCAGCACACCCCCCCCCCAAATTGTTCCAGCACCCCTGTGTTGTACCACACATGAGTAGGATCTAGCTCTGACACTGAAAGCTCCTTGTGGCAGTGACTTTGAGCCAAATTCTGCTCTCAGCTGCAGGGATGCTGAAACAATTTGTATCATGGGGGTGCTGAGAGTCATTGACTCGAACTGTAAACCCTGCATATGAGGGAAACCACTTCAAGCCAGGGGGTGTGGCACGTGAGAAGGGGAGAGTGGGAGCTCCGCAGAGTGAACTTCACAGATCTCAGAGACTGCTTCCCTCGAGGGTGGGAGAGGATGCGGCTGCCCAGTGCATGTGTGAATATCACTAGGTGTGAACTGGACAGAAAGCTGGCTGAAATCCAAATGACATTTTTGGTTGAAAATGGGAATGAAATTTGTGAACATTTTCAGGCTTCCCCCTCTGCCCCTGTTTTTTGACCAGCTGTCCTCCTAAATGAGGGTTGGATCCAACAGAGCATATAGTTTGTATGGTAGAATTTAAGGTCGGTAAAAGGTCAGCCCTGGAGACATGTGTTTATTCAAGAAACAGGTTCAGCAAGGACAACAGCAGGGTTGGAGAGGTGGGGGAGGGGCATACAATACATGTGACATCCATGCTGCAGAAACCCTGAAACCAGTGAAATTTTTGTGACTTCTTATGGCAACAACATATGACTTTATTTAGATGCACTCATTGTCTCTGTTGTGCTTAATAAACACTTAGATCTTATCTAGCACTTTTCATCAGTAGTTTTCAGAATGTTTTACAAAGGCAGTCAGTATCATTATCCCCATTTTATATATGGGGAAACTGAGGCACCATACATCATATGAAGGAACCACATGGACGTAGTGGAGTCCAAATAATTGTGTTGACTCACTTTCTACAACATGCGCAGCCTAGCTACATAAATACACAGTACTCTGACAGGGTTCTGGTGGCTTCTGAAAGACAGAAGACAGCAAGGGCCATTAGAGAAGTGGTTCTCAATCTTTTTGAGCTCAGGACCCATTTGTAAACCTTGATGGCATGTCGTGACCCAGAGACCCTCCAAGATGCTCCCAGACCTGATTTCCCCCCTGCACCTCCACCACTCCAGGGCTGGGACCTAAGATTCCAGATGCTCTGGCCAGATGTGAACAGCTGGGTAACCCTCCCATGGCAGTTGGGGGGGCAGTGAGCTGAGAACCCCCCCCCAATACAAAGCCCCCCATATGGCCCACGGGGGTCACAAGGCAAGGGTGAGGTGGGGATTTGGGACCTAATCTTGTTGACTTTGGTTTTACCCTGTCATCTTTTCTCTGTCCCTTTCAGTTGGCGCAAAGCTCAGCTGAGCTGTGAAAGTGTTCATAGGATTGTTATCAGAAAAGCCATTCGCCTATAAAAGATATTACCTCACCCACCTCATCTCTCTAATTAGCAGGGCCAATCAGAGGTGGGGCCAGGAGGGCCATTTGGCCTGGGCCTCAAGCTCAAAGTGGGCCTCAAATTTAGACACTTGTTAATTTTTTGGCATTTGATAAGTTTCACAACTTGTTTTTATGTGCATCCATATCAGACCAAAATGTGACACACTCTCTCAGCTTAGAGTTGCAAATTTAAGCAAACAAGAAATATGGTCTGGTAAAAGACATAATTTTTTTTGTTAACTGATATAGATTTTTCCATATTAAAGAGTTAAAAATGTTCAGAAATATTAATAAAAAATATATCGGTTCTGATGGCACAAGATTAGACTGTCATGAAGGTGTCCTGTCAGATCAGCTGATTATATAAACAAACCACTACTAGTGGCTGGTGCTGGATCAAGTGCGTGTTGAAATGTAGAGAACTGTTACATTTTAGTGTCTTTATAGTTTTACGTCTAGTTGACTAAGGAATTATTTATGTGTGAGAATTCCTCATTATTATCTTCAGATGGTAGCTAAAAGAGGTGGCTGATTGGTTGGTTGAGTCCTAGCTTGGTAGCTTGGCCATCATCATAGGCTTTCATAGTCTATAGGCTCAGATTCAAGGTGAAAATTTGTGAAGACAATCTTGTATAGTGAGTTTCATGAGGACACACGATTGAAATTTTTGGACAATATCCCTCGGTCTATATCCATGTCTGTGTTTACTATATATATGACATCCCTTTGTCTTCAGTTCAGCCTGTTATATTATACCTTGCGTGCTTGAGTTTTGATTCAGTGATAAGGTTAATAATCTGTCTGACTGTTTCATTTTGTGTTCTTAATTAGTATTTCTTCTTTTTAAGGCTTTTCAGCATTTGTGTACCATTCAGCATTTGTGTACATTGTGTACAGTAGACGATTTCAAGGGTAGATAAGCTACTTATTTACAGCAGAATATTTCAAGTGTGGATAGGCGACAGATTGACCAGATAGATCACTATGAAGAGGAGATTTGAAAGGGGAGCAAGCAAGAGACGGCGAAAACAACTGAGTGAAGCTGCAGCTAAGAGCTCAAAGCCAATAACTTCATTTCTCAAACCACTGGAAAACACACCTTACCCAACAAACAATGCTCCTGATAATGAAAACTCTGCAACTGCAACAGGTGATATGTCAATGCCAATACCTGAACATGAGGACAGTAGTCAAGAAGGAGATATGCCAACAGTAACAGATACAGCAGAAGATCCTGTGTACGATCAAGAAACTCAACAGCAACAGGAAGATGTAGCTCTTACGCAGCAAGAGCAATTCATGAGTATTACAGGTTTGACTGTAACTGACATTGGAATTATTGACAAGAGCAATGCTGCCCAAATGCAATCTTTTCTTCAAATTAATTGTTTTGAAATTCCAAGTAACATTCCATGAGATGCTGATAATCCTGCTTTCCCTACTTGTCTGCTGACAAAACTCTTCTAAATGGTGAGACCTGCACTAGAGACTGGCTATGCTGGAGTACAATCTCTGTACTGTGCACCCTGCTTCATTTTGAGCAAAAGTGTTGCAAATGCATCAGTTCACTCTCATCAATCAGGATGGAGCATAAACAGAGGTTGGAGGAAGTTGAAAGAGCGAATACCATCACATGAGAGTTCAACGTCACACAAAGAAAACTACGTTGCATGGAAATCAGCCAGTAGGGCAGCATCAGCTGAAAGTTCAGTTGAGAATTTACTCTACAGAAACTAATAACTGGAAAAAACTTCTTGAACGCATCCTGAACGTCATCCTTTTTCTTTCTGAGCAGGGATTGGCTTTCTTTGGTTCAGTCAACGTATTGGTGATCGTGCAAATGGAAACTTTCTAGGCATAGTTGAGCTCCTCAGCAAATATGACTCACTTTTATCAGAGCCTGTTAAACGTGTTCAAGAATCACAAGAGAGTCAAAAGTGCATGCAAATCCATTATCTCTCCACATGCATACACAACGAGTTTATTGAGCTATGTGGGTCATTCGTACAAACAACAATTCTTGATGAGATTCGAGATGCCAAGTATTTTTCAATCATTGTTGATGCCACTCCAGATTGTTCTCACGAGGAATAGACTACTGTGGTTATTCGATATGTTAAGATTGTAGACAGGTCACAATTTTCAACTGAAGAATGGTTTATTTTGTTTGATAATTTCACAAGAAAAACTGGAAAGGAAATTGCTGCCTGAGTACTAGCAATTCTAGAAGGTTTTAAGTTAGATTTTCAAGTTTGCATTGGTGAAGCCTATGACAATGGATCTAATATGACTGGGAAGTACAAAGGTGTACAAGCAGTTCTGCTTGAGCATAATTCAAACTCTATTTTCTCCAGCTGTGGAAACCGCACACTTGTAGGTGTTCACTGTGCTGAATCATGCAAGGAGGAATGACTTACTTTGGAACTGTTCAGCAAATGTACAATCCCTTCAGTAGCAGTCCACAAAGGTGGGAAATCTGAAGCAATATCTTCCTGTCCAAAACTAGATGGATTGATGGTGTTCAACCAGTTGCACAGCATTTGAATTCAGTGAGAAAGGCTTTAAATGAGCGTGAATCTCTCAATCTCACTGCACGGACTCGAACTGAACTTCAGTCTATTCAGAAGCACATGTCCAAATTTCAATGCATTCTGATGTCATCTTTGTGGATGAAGGTACTTACAATGATCCACCAAACTAATCTGGTAATTGAAGCATGCAATGTTACACTTGATGTTGAGAGGAATAACACTGAAAGTCTTATCAATGACATTCAACAGATTTGTGAACAATGGGATGCGATCCTGAGTCCAAATTAGTAGCACAAAATATTGGCATTTCATCCGAGTTCTCCACCAATCGCAACTTACCTACTGAATCCGATGCTGAGCAGCATTATAGGGCCAATGTCTTCCTTGTCATCATTGACTCTATTCAATCAGGTCTTACATGTCAGATTCAGTCACTGCAACTAATTTGTACCCTTTTTGGTTTTCTTTGGCAGTTCAACAGACTGAGCAATGACGATCTACTTTCTGCAGCTGAACAATTTCAGCAACAGTATAACAAAGAAATCTCAAAAGATCTCAGTGATAAGGTCATCTTCCTCAAACAAATACATTCCATGAACTTTAAATTGGATTGCAAGCCAAAGGAATTGCTTCAAGAAATACTTGAACTTGGATGCTCTGGGGTGTTTCCTAATATCACAATTGCACTGCATATTTTTGTCAGTTTGCCTGCTTGAGGTGGCTTGAGGTGAATGCACCTTCAACGTGTTAAAGCAGGTAAAGAACTATCACTGTTTAACTATGGGACAAGAGCATTTGAATGGGCTCGCCATGCTTAATAGCAACTGTGACACTATACGAAAGCTAGATTTTTCCTCAATGATGAGTGCATTTGCACAGAAAAAAGCCAGAAAAGCATTTGTTAAATAAAAAAATATTCAAATTATGGCTCACTCTTTTTTTTGGTGCCTTATTTTGTTTTCATGTGTCGTCATTTTTTATTTTTATGATGACTAGGGGCTTCCAAAACTGGAAGTGGCCCGGGCCTCTCAGGACCTCTGAAAGGGCCTGCTAGTTAGCGCCTTCTGTCTGTTCTCTGACCGTGGAACCAATCCTTCTACGGCTGTGGAGGAGTGTGTGTGCTCCCTCCCAGCAGAGGGGTGGTCCATGCACAACGGTGCTGAATGAATTGGACACTTTGGCCAACAATTCTTTCCTGGGCTGATGTCAGAGATCCCCTGAAAACTCATCTCCCACTTTTCAACTTACATCCCCCTGTTATCTCACGCCCCACTGCCTTGGTCTGTCCCACACTGACTGGTTTCCTCCCCACCAGCTTTGCTCTGTGAAGTGTGTGTGTGGAGGAGATGGGGGAGGGTGGGGTTGATACACGTATCTGAGCTGTCCAGCCTGTCTTCTTTCTGTGCCTGCTTGGACCAGCTGCCTCACTCAGCTCAACTGGCTCTTCTCCCTCTTGAGGCTTTGTGCCAGGAGGGGTGAATGGCACCCTTTGCATTAAAAGAGATGATCCCTTTACCCCTTCTGCTTGCGCTATGCTTGTAGACCCTGTGCATCTATTATAGTAAAACCTGCATCAATCTCCCAAGCCCGGCTCCTAGCTCCCCTGTTTGGTAAGAGATGAGTACTGCATTCTGCACTTGGAAGAAGGGAGAGCTTTCCTTAGCCATGATCCTTCCAGCTGAGTACATCACTGGAGGAAATACCCCGTGTTCCTAGCAGGGGCGGTTTTTGCCGCCCCAAGCACATTAGTCAGGCGGCTTTCGGTGGCGCGCCTGCGGGCAGTCCGCTGGTCACGCAGATTCAGCGGCATGCCTGCGGGAGGTCCGCCGGTGCCACGCCATCGGCATCCCCGCCGCCAAATTGCCGCTGAAGCCACGGGACTGGCAGATCTCTCGCAGGCATGCGACCGAAGGCAGCCTGACTGCCGCCCCCACAGCGACCAGCAGGCCACCCCCCACGGCTTGCCACCCCAGGCATGCGCTTGGTGCACTGGTGCCTGGAGCCGCCCCTGGTTCCTAGAAGAGCTAGTTTTGTTTTCTGGGGGTGCTCGTAATTTGTCAGCAAAGCAGCCACTCAAGTGATCTCCTAACACAATGGGGGACCCAAAGTGTGATAACACACATTGCACAGGCCTCACACCCAGTTGGATTCATAGGATAGTGCCTGTGCTGTGGAATAGCCTCAAGGCTCTTGCACAAATGCAGAGCGTGCCGCTGGGGGAGAACAGCATTATATTTTTTTATAAGCAGTGTGGTGTGTCAAGATCTGCCCAGAATAACATGGGAGATATCTGAGCAGTAACATCTTTTCTTTAAAACAAAAACAAAAACAAATCTGTATAATAAGCCTGCAGCTTTAACAAGGGAGGAGCCAGTTTCCATGGTAAATAAGTAACAACAGACTTGGAGGCCAATGTGTGTTGTGAGCTGGCAGAGATTCAGCGACATCTTTGAGAAATGCACTATGGTTTTATTTGTGGTTTTCTTTATATACTGAGTTGCACTTTGTAACAGATTTCCCTGAACTCAGAGACTAAATACCTAGCAAACATCACCAGCAGACTGTAATCAGTGATTGGTTTAAGTTCAATTAACTGTGGATGTTAATTTTCTTCCTTTCTTTTTGTCTCTCTGCCTTTCTTGTTTTGGCCTTCGATAAAATCTTGCTACAGATGGTTAATGTCTGAATTTTCAGTGTGGACACTGCCTAATCCATTCAAATTGTCTGTTGGGCAGAGGCTTTCTGAGCCACAGTTACTGAAAACTGCTATATAAAGCATTTGCACGAAGTTGTTGTTTTGTTGTTCTTGTACCAGGCGTTGTCAGAACTGTGCAACATGACAGAGCTTCATGAAGCTGTAGCTCTGGGCGATTATGATTTAGTGAATGAGCTTCTGAAAAAAGGGCTTTGTGATGTGAATTACAAAGATACGGACTGGAATGACAGGACACCATTACACTGGGCTTCTGCTAAAGGTAAGAGGGCTGTGTACTCAGTAGCCCATGTAGAGGCTGACATTGAAGTTATAGAAGATAGTGCTGCACTATGCAGCATAGGTGCTGGAACTAGGGATGTTGGGGGTGCTGCCGCACCCCCTAGCTTGAAGTAGTTTCCATCACATACAGGGTTTACAGTTTGGTTCAATGGCTCTCAGCACCCCCGCGATACAAATTGTTCTAGCACCACTGCTGTGCAGGCTGTTAATGGAGTTATGCAGCGTACCGATAATTACACTGAGAGGTTCTGATTCTTCTGTCCTTGCCCAAACAGACAAAATATTGAAATTAAAAGGGAATTTTGCCTGTAAAAGAACTTGTGGAAATGGACCCCAGATGATCATTTCTTGTCTATATAAAGTATGATTATTTTAAAGGGATAATGTGTAATTTTTACACACTGTGTACAATACAAGGGCCCTGTTTCTTCCCTCACTTTGATTTCACACTGGAATAGCTGCATTGACTTGAGTAGAGTTATTCCTGATTTACACCTGTGTGAAAGGGGAATCAATGTGTAGACACAATGGGCATTTAGGAAAAACAGATTGAACACAGTAACTACACAGTGATTTTAAATCCTCCCACTTTTATTTTTAGTGTTGAATTTTTCAAATCAGCAATGCAGGACCAGATCCTGCCTGCACCTGACGTTTTGTGTTTTAGCATCAGAACTATTTATTGAGGTCCAACCAGGTATGACCTCTAGAAGGCAGTGGGTGGAACTCTGCGGATGTAACTAAGAACTTAATTTTAAAAGAAAATGGTTTGTATGGGAGTCACTGAGAGCTTAATTTAGCCTGCAGAATCTTTACAACAGGTGACAGTGCATGAGAAGGAAAGAATCCAGCTTGACCCTCAGATCCCAGGTTGAATTTACAGGTCAATTAATTAGGGGGGAAACAAACATCTTTTTACTTGCATAGGAACTGAAATCACCAGACAGGGTTAGACCTAAAGTCCATCTAGTCCAGTACCCTGTCTCTGACAGTGACTGGTACCAGATGCTTCAGAGGAAGGTGAAAGAACCTCACAGTAGGCAGATGTGGGATAATCTGCCCCCCACATTTGTCTCATGCTGATCTCTCATAGTTAGAGATTGGCTTAAACCCTGAACACATTTATTCACCAAGTACATGTAGTCTACAGGGCATTGAGACACAAGAAACAGACCATTTCAATACCATTCGAATCACTTTGCCATCCTTTGCGGTAGAGCTGCATTATAATGCATGAACATTTGTAAAAAGCTTTGAGATCCTTGATGATCCTCTAGAAGGACAAAGAAATTCTTACCTTATCTGGTGACTTTTATTGTTTCAATCATTATTAATTCATTTTTCATTGCCGCTGGACTTTCCCCTGAGATGTCGTTCCCAGATGGAATGAAATTAAATATTACACATTCAGAACAAATAATTACTTTGCTGCGGGGGCTATGGGCCTGATCTAAAGCCCTTTGAAATCCAGGAAAAAAGGGTTCCCTTGACTTCATTGGCCCTTGGATCACATATAAGGATTAACCCTTATAAAAGTTAGGAAGCTTAGGGAAGTGCCAACAGAGACTTATGCAAGGGGGATACGATCAAACTTACATTAATTGGCGTGCACTAAAAATACACGGCACAAAAGCAGTGCCGAGTTAGGGTTGCTCGAAGCACCTTCGATCCCAGTTAATGTGATATCCCTTTGTAAGACATGTCATGAGTTTTATCTCTGTTGTTAACTCCCTAATTACCTGCCTAAGAGCCTTACACATGATGTGCAGAGCGTGCCAGCTGGCAGAGGCAGATCAGTGCCATTTCTAGTTTACGTAAGTGATGCCTACTTAGCGTGGCACTCTGTTCCCCTCTAGTGGTGGCTAGACCAGCTAGAACCTGGTGAGCCTGCTACATCCTTGGCTCAGAGAGCGGCATCTTTTAGCTCAGGCAGTACAGCCTTATGTGTTAAGATCCAGAGGTCTGATCCCTGCTGCTGATGACCCAACCTGGAGCATCAGCATTACGCTTACATTCTAAGGGCCTGATCCTGCAAGTTGCTGAGCGTCTCCTGCAGTTACCTAGTGCTCTCAACTCCCATTAGCTTCAGCCGGGATTAAGGGCACTCTGCAGGATTGGGACCTACGTTAGAATATGAAACCCTGGGATTGGGGGTAGCTGAGGAGGACAAGTGATAAAGGGTTAAATGAAATATATGAGTTTGGAAGGGTGGGAAACAAAGTGATATATCCCTGTGTCAGGTTACTGATAGTTGGGTATAAAAGGTCTGGGTTAAGTTATTGATATTGGGCCGGTTCTCAGCTAATGTAAACTGGCATAGCTCCATTGACTTCCATAGCGGCTCCGGTCCATTGTGTATTGTATTGTATCACAATAGTACACAAAATGCTAACCCCCCGCAACCAGCACACAAAATCTAAACACCCTACATCCGGCTCTTCAAAGCATTAAACATAAATATAAAATGTACATTTCCCTCAATATTTTTCACTGACCTGGATGAAGAGTTTCACACTCTGTGCAGCCCAGGGCTGTGGTTTGTATTCATATCCGAACTCAGCCAGGTTTTCTCCCTCTCCCTCAGCATTTCAGGGAAAGAAATCATGTGTAAGCGTGGATGGAATACAAAGCTGAGAACAAGCTGGAAGGACAGGTTTTTGCACAGAAAAATCTATGTCTTTCCAACTCCCACCCAAGCCTCCCTCCCTCCCCAAACTAAAAAAAAATCTGTGAGTCAAATCCTGAAGTCTTTACTCTGTTCTTACTCAGGCTTCAGCCTGCCAAAACTCCCTTTGGAATCAATGGAATAACAAGTAAGGACCTAAGTATTTATTTCTGTGCTAGAGCCATATTTGCTAGGCTTCGCAGACTTGCACTTCTGTCCCCCATAACCTGTCTCCAATGTCTTTTTGCCTTCCTCATTGTCTTTCAGTACCCTGTCTCCTCTCCATTTCTCTTTTTTCTCTTCTTCTCGCTTGTCTGTCTTTGTGTAGGATCTATCTCAGTGTTTCTCAAGCTGGGGTCGCCGCTTGTGTAGGGAAAGCCCCTGGCGGGCTGGGCCGGTTTGTTTACTTGCCCCATCCTCAGGTCCGGCCGATCGCGGCTCCCACTGGCTGCGGTTCACCGCTGCAGGCCAATGGGAGCTGCTGGAAGCGGCGGCCAATACGTCCCTCAGCCCATGCTGCTTCCAGCAGCCCCCATTGGCCCGGAGCAGCGAACCGCGGCCAGTGGGAGCTGCGATGGGCCGGACCTGCGGACGGGGCAGGTAAACAAACCGGCCCGGCCCGCCAGGGGCTTTGCCTACACAGGCGGCAACCCCAGTTTGAGAAACACTGATCTATCTGCACTGCTTTCTGGTCAGCCATTAGGGCACTCTAGGAATTGAGTGAAACTCTCTGCAGTTTCTTTCTTCCCATGATCACTGCTGAACAGGATATTGCTGAGAGATGTAGTTTTTCTGTGATTGACTAATGTCACCTGGGATGGATGAAGGCTCAGTGAAATATAAAGAGTTAATGACTACAATACAATGGTCTGTGGTTAAATATTCTGCAGATGAGCAGGGTCCCGACTGGGAGGCAAGTTAACATGGCACAGAGATGGTATCTAAGGGCTATTGTGGGTGAATTCTGAACTTGGTGTTTTACTTATCTGTGCTGCAGTGTTTGTTATACTGGGCTGATCAAAAATGTGTGTGTATTTCCGGGTAAGGCCATAGAACAAGGTAAGTCTCAAAGGGTACGTTTACACAGCAGAAAAAAAAAATGCATCAGCGAATCTCAGAGCTGAGATCAACTGACTCGGGCTCCCAGGGCTTGTGCTGTGGGGTTAAACAGAGCAGTGCAGTTGGTTGGGCTTCGGCTGGAGCATGGACTCCAAGACCCTCGCTCCTCACTGGTTCCAGAGCCCAGGCTCCAGCCTGATTCTGATTGTCTGCACTGCTATGTTTAGCCTCACAGCTGACCCAGGCCAGCCATGACAGTGCCATGGGTCATTTATCCCTGTGTAGAGATACCCTGAGATGCTTTGCTGAGGGTTTTTTTGCTGTGTAGATGTACCCTGATTGGCTTATCCATCTCCCAGGCAGGGCTGGCTCCAGGCACCAGCGAAGGTAGCAAGTGCTTGGGGCGGCCAATGGGAAGGGGCGGCACGTCTGGGTCTTCAGCGGCGGGTCCCTCAGTCCCTCTCGGACCGAAGGACCCGCCGCCGAATTGCCGCCGAGGAATGAAGCAGCAGCGGGTTTTTTTCCCCTTTGCCGCTTGGGGCTGCAAAAAAGCCTGAGCCGGCCCTGCTCCCAGGCCATGAGGTCTGGACAAAGAGACTGGGGATCTGGTTATTTTTAAAAAGGTATTCAAAATATCGATTTTAATTATGCTGGTGTGAGTCCCTAAAGATTTAAAAAAAATATCCATGCCCTAAAAAGAAAATCACAAAACTCAGATTTGCAAGTGCTGGAAACGCAGCAACGACCAATCCACAGCCATAAACCATGGTCGCCCCAGCTGACGCTCGTATACTTGTCACTGCATTCATAGTGGATGTCGTCCAGCTGCTGAGATTTGAATTCCTGTAGCCCAGATGCTCGAGGACAAGCTCTGTTTAACTAGAGGGAGTATGTAATATACCGTATACCACATGTGTGGATATGAACCTCAGTACCATTGTCTGGATGGAAGGTCAGACCCAATCAGCTGATGGTGGCTATTTTTGTCTACAGAGGTTATAAGATCTAACCCTAGTTCAGCTAGCAGAGCATCAGCACAAGTGGTAGAGGTTTGTGTGTGTTGGAACCAGAGTTCCTGGTGACGTCACTGCCGTGCTTGTTGTCCCTGGACTCAGATTCTGTACACTGCCATAGAGTTGATAGAACGTCTTGAATATTTCACCTTTGAACCATTTTTTTCCTCCCTGTGTTTTCTGCATATCTACAAGGGCAATCGGAGATGGTAAAGCTACTTGTGCAGCATGGCGCTCGCCTTTGCTTGAGAACGGACGTGGGTTGGACTCCAGCTCATTTTGCGGCTGAGTCAGGAAGACTAGGTGTGCTAAGGACTCTTCATTTTTTGCATGCCGCCATCGATGCAGCAGATCTCTATGGGGACACTCCGAAAAGGATTGCAGAAATCTACGGACACAAAGACTGCGTGAAGTTCTTAGAAATGTAAGTAGTGACAGAATTCTGCACACAGCTGCAGTAAATGAAGTGGAAGCCAGTGAAGGTGAAATTCACTCCTATAGAGGGCCAGCGCAATGGCCTATGCACGACTTGCATTTCAATCTAATCCTGTGCAAACCCTAGGGTTTAAGTGGCATATAAATGTGCTTAGGCCTTCTGCTGGGTTTCTGCACAGGAGTGAGCAAATGGAAAGACCTTTGTTGATTTCAGTGAATCCACTGAGCCAATTATCTTAAGTGGCTTTCTGCCACTGAACAGCACTTCATCGTTTTCCATTTTTTCAAAGTATTCTGGCTATAGGTCCAGGTTTCCTAAAGACAGGGCCGGCTCCAGGGTTTTGGCCGCCCCAAGCAGCCAAAACAAAAAAACAACAACAAAAAAAACGCGATCGGGATCTGCGGTGGCAATTTGGTGTGAGGTCCTTCGTTCTCAGGCGGAGTGAGGGACCGTCTGCCGAATTGCCGCTGAATACCTGGACGTGCCGCCCCTCTCCGGAGCGGCCGCTCCAAGCACCTGCTTGAGAAGCTGGTGCCTGGAGCCGGCCCTGCCTAAAGAGTTAAGTACCCAGGAGCTCCCCTTAAGGCACATAAATAAGTGGCTTGAATTTTAAATGTTCTGTGACTATTTAAGCTCCGATATGAAGTGGCCAGATTTTCAAGAGAGAATAAACAGGAGCTCCTGGGTACTGAGCCCTTGTGAAAATCTGGCCGCTTCACAGTGGTGCTTACAGGGGAGCTGAGGTCTTCAAAAAACTACGGGTATGTCTCCACTACAATAAAACATCTGCAGCTGGCCTGTCTCAGCTGATGCGGGCTTGTGGGGCAATTAAATTGCAGTGTAGATGTCCAGGCTTGGGCTGGAGCCCACAGTCTGGGATCCCAGGAGAGGGAGGGTCCCAAAGCCTGGTTTCCTGCCTGAGTCCAAATGTCTGCACTGCAATTTTATAGCCCCACAGCCTGAGCCCGCATCAGCTGACACAGTAGACATATCCGTAGTTCTCACTTCTAGGGTGATGAGCTACAGCTGTATCCTGATTCTGTGATGGGAGAAATAGAAAACAGTGTAACCAGCTTTCTTCAATTGGTGCAGTCACTGCTACACAGTTTTCTTGTGAGTGAATAGTAGGACTGTGAGGTTTTTATGTTTCTTTTCCAAAACAAGATAGAATACTCTAGGCAGTCCAATTTACACAAACCAGTTCCTGCTTTCTGGGTCTAAACCCAAGAAATCCCAGCTGCTGCCTTGGAAGGTAGAAGGGAGAGTTAACTCGTGCGGAGCTGGCCAGAGAGTGACAATTTAATTCTGCAAAGACGTTTGAGATTTCGAAGTTTCATGTCTTTCCACATTTCCGATGAAAAAGCATTTTGTGGAAAATGTTTCAACCAGCTCTATTGTCTCATAATTATCTCTGGCATTTACCATTGCATCCGTAAGGCTTCTCACTAGCAAGTCTTTGAATTCTGAATGGGTTGCCAGGCCCCTTTTTCCTCACTCTTCACAAACATTCATGCCATTGGGATTATGTTCCCACAGATATTTGGGGGGATTGGTTGTTCCTCATATGACTACCCATATTCACGTGCAAAAATGGGGTATTTGTGCATAAAGAGGACTATTTGTCATTCGCTCTTCACCAGTTGTTGGTTTTATTTTTTAAAAGCCTCAGACATCCATTGAGGAAGCTGGAAGAATTGTGTGACTTAGGTGACCAATTGCACAGAATGAACACTGAATAGGTAAAGTGAACAGCCCTTTGGCAGAACACTGTTCATCCAAGCTAACTGGTTAATACTTCGAAATAACAGTTACTCTCATAGAAATCAGGATTGGTTCACAAATAATTTGCAAAAGAAAGGATAAATCAAAGAAATTCTTTATCCAGAATAAAAAACGGTTCTACTTCTAATCGCAGGCGAAAAATAATACATTAAAGAAACATGTACATCACCACCACTGCACTAATTATATGTAACTATGAAATTAGAGCACATATCCTTAATTTTTTCATGCTTAATATTCAAACAAAAATGTACCCATTCAAAATTTAGCCAGATTGTCAAGTCAGCATACTATTATGTAATGCTGAAAGTTTTCACTGTTTCTCACCTTTGGAATACAATTTTTTTACGCTGTTAAAAGCTATCATTTAGAATTACACATGTGATTTCCACACTCAACTGACCCAATGGGCCATCTGTATGTTTGGTATGTTGACCATTTGTGTTTGCTTGTGGAACTGTGGTAACCGCATGTGCAAATTATGCACATGCAAATTTTATGTAAGCTCTTCTAGAACAGGAGGTCAGATGCTCAGCTGGTGAAAATTAGTGTTGACTTCAATGGAATTATGCCAATTTATACTAGCTGCTGGAAATGGGCCATGATTCTAACCGGGATCTGAACAAAAAATTTTCTTTGGCTTTACTAGCTTAGTTAGATCTCAAAGATACAATACAACTGTATGTGGAATAGCTGGTTTCACCCAAATTGTATCCCAGAATGAGATGAAGAGCCAGTGACACCATTACTAAAGGGAGGATATGTATCTGGCTGTCTCAGACCGCTGGTCTGTTCCAATAGTGCAGGTTCCATGTTGTGAAACTAGCTGCCAAACTTTCTGCTCTGATTTTCAGGTACACTAAGGGCCCTGTGACAGGGTGCTAAGCAGAAAACTGCTCAGCCAACCCTCTCTCACTCCAGCTCCAATTAAGAGAAGTGAATTGGCACTAGGGTGACCAGACAGCAAGTGTGAAAAATCGGGACAGGGGGTGGGGAATAATAAGAGCGTGTATAAGAAAAAGACCCAAAAAGCAGGACTGTCCCAATAAAATCAGGACATCTGGTCACCCTAATTGGAGCTGGGTAGACCCCCTGCAGGGCCGGCTCCAGGCACCAGCGCAGCAAGCAGGTGCTTGGGGCTGCCAACGGAAAGGGGCGGCATGTCTGGCTCTTCGGCGGCGGGTCCCTCAGTCCCGCTAGGAGGGAAGGACCTGCCGCCAAAGGATGAAGCAGCGGCGGTAGAGCTCCCGCCGAAGTGCCGCCGATCACAGCTTTTATTGATTGATTGCTGCTTGGGGCGGCGAAAATGGTGGAGCCGGCCCTGACCACCTGGCCCAGATTGGGGAAGCTTGAACAGCTGCTGCCTCATCAGGCTGGGGCTGGCTAAGAGTCCCAGGGGAAGGAAGCCGGGGGGAGCTGGAAAGAGGAAAACGGCAGGAGAGGAAAGGCAGTGAGGGGAAGCAGAGAGAGATAGTTAGCCCTCTCTTTCCTGCCGGTGGCCTGCAAGAAGGGGACTACTTGTATGGTGGAAAGGTGGTGGGAGCACAGCCTATAAATAAAAGCACCAGGTGGACACTGCACCAAAAGGTCTCTGTGTGACTTTCTCAGCCCAGCAGGGGCGGAGCCAGAAGGGCCCTGCAGGGACACTGCTACATGCCCTTTCCACCCCCGCGTTGTGTAAAGGGGACATAGTGTAAATGAAAGCCAGGCACTCCGTATTTAATTCAGTTTACTGGAGTAAAAGTTTTAATAAACAACACCATTATTAATAGTCAAAGCACATTAACACGAGTTATGAAGCAAAGTAATATATCATGTAACACCCAGGAGCCTTCAGACAAATAAAACATGTTACAATGGCAAAAACAATTCTGAAACAAAATGTTTTTAAAAATAAAACCCTTTGGGCTAGATCACATGCTGGTGATTAAGGACAGACAATGGAGCTGACGAGTGCCGAGGCCTTCTCTGGTGATGTGACATCCACCCTCTCAAGCTGGAGTATGGGGTGACAACAGCAATTGCAGCTTCAGCTCCAGTTTCGTGAGACAGCCAGGCAGCTGAAGCAGACCCCAGGCAATTTTAATGCAGGTCCTGAGAACCAGCTACATTTCACCGGTGTGAGAGACAGGCCTAGATTTTTGATTAAATACATATTTTAAAAGAGAAATTTACTTTCCAATTCTAGGGTGACCAGATGTCCCTATTTTATAGGGACAGTCCCGATATTTGGGGATTTTTCTTCTATGGGCGCCTATTACCCCCCACCCCCGCCCCCATTTTTCACACTTGCTGTCTGGTCACTCTATCCAATTCACAGCCCATCAGTTTGTCCTCTGCTCCCTCTCTTGCTCTCAGGAACTACAGCATTCTCTCCCTGACTCAGCCCTCTGGCCAGGTCACTAGTGTGGTTTCCCCTTAGGTTCCTGCTCTCCAGCCATCTCAGGCAGTCTTCTGCTTCACCGCCTCACAGTATCACTCCCACAGTGGCTGGCAGGGGAACATGGGCCCACCCTCTACTCTGGGTTCCAGCTCATTCCCTGAACCTTGCTGTCTTTTCCTAAGCTACTTCCATACCTCCTGGCCTTTCCCACTCCTTTGTATTTGCCAGTCTCCCTCCTCCCTGGGAATAACTCAACCCAAACACTCCTCCCTTCCCCCCAGGGAGTGACTGCATCTTTCCCCCGCTGCAACCTCTGCTTCCAGTTTTCTGGTCTTTTGTATCAGCTGCACCTGTCCCTTGCAGGTGAGCTTCTCTCTAGTTAGCTGTGTCCAGCCTAAAGCTCCCCTGTTTGCAGCCTAATTAGCTGATTGGGCCCTTCTGACCTAACCCAGCTCTTGCAGGGCCAGTGTGGGGTCCACAGCCCATCACAGAAGGACTTTATGCTTTTCACTTCTTGAATGGGGGCTCCTGAAACTGGCTTACCTGTTTTGCATCTGCCAGGTGTGACTCCAGAGAGAGAAGAAGAAGAGGAGGGGAGAAATGATGAATGTGGCAAAAGCCACAGAAAATCCAATGCCACGGAAAAGAAAAACAAATTTGTCTCCAAGATCAAGTCTTTTATAGTGTTGTTTTCTGAGAGACTGGGCACAGAATAATTACATTGCATTTTGTAGATGTCACAGAAGAAAGGGATGCTGTTGACTAAGGAGAAAAACATAAACATGAGGCGCCACCAGGCTATCAGCTTGGAGATTTGCAGGTTTAGGTGGATGAAGAAAGGGGGCTGAAATCTGCAATTCTGACATGGTAAAAGACCTATAAACAGGCTGCCCAGAGGACGGGAGAGCTTAGAAATCAGCTGACAGCTGTGAATGCTCGTTATGCATTGGTCCTAGGATAGAAGCTAGCAGAGAAAGCCGTATAGAAAACCCTTAGCATTGCTGTGCACAAGAAGCAAAGCCTGGAGATCCCCAGAATGGTCAAGATCTTTTCACCTGAGTTCAGGCCTCTCTTTTTTGACAGCCACAATGAATTTAGCCAAAAGCCAATAACTGCCTCACCTCTTAGAAATGCCAAGAAACTGACAGTGGATGGGGGGAAATTACAGCTTTGGGAACAGTACAACTGTTGCCTCCCATTGTTTAAGATGTACACAAGTTCTGTTCCAGAGGTCAAAGGTTTTCGTGCAGCGCTCTGTTAGAATCTGGGCAACAGATCCACTGCCCTTCTCTCTGTATGTCACGCATGCAAAACATGGCTTAATATGTATACTTAAATGGAATTGTTCCTGCTATACTAGGCATGTAAATGTGAGGTGTATTCGGTTACTGAGGGTCTGTGTCACTCCCAGATATTTGCGTGTCACGTGGAGAGTTGTATACAGAGTTAAAAACACTGTTTGTGTCAGAGGCTTGGAGTTTGTTCTGGAACAACGAAAACACAATTTACATCAGTTTTGGTCTGCAGCAGAAATTCCCCATCTTGGGTTCTGTTACACGAATTTTGCACTGGTGCCGATGGCTAACCAAGGTGCAAGGAAGCTGAGAACCTGGCTCTCTAGTGTGTTTCCATCTCATTTTCAGAGTGCTTAATGTTGAAGCCACAGTTGCTGTTCTAGGAGGCCCCTTCATGGTCAAGCTGTCTTCTGTCAACCCTGATGGGGCCTCATCCAGAATGGTGTCCAGAATCCACAGTATCTCTTGAAATCAACGGGAGTTGCAATCATCAGCAAATGCCAGGAGCTGGCCCTTATTATTCTCAATTTTTTGTTATGTATCTAGGCTTTGTCCATAGAAAATCATCAATCCTTTTCTTAAAGATGGATTAATGGTTTAACCATCAGGTCTAAACTCTCAGGAACTTAAAGGATACTTCCTGCAGGGTAGAGGTAGCCCTTCAGTAGCCTCAGTTATTGTGATCACCAGGAAAATTATCTTGGATACAATAGCCTTATCTCCATTTTGAACATTACAACTATTGGCTGTCATTCTTGCAGAGGTACAGAAGTTTTGTCCCTGGTTGACATATGCACTACCCTGAGTCTTCATCCCATATACAGAAAACACAGCTTTGAATAGTTAAACAAAATAAAATAAGTGTATATGTTTCTCTTCCTAATTAATCACCTGATTAATGAGGAATGTACATGGCAAGAGTATCCTCTTCATGAGTATCAGTGTCACTCACGGATATCTGCACTTTCATCCAAAGAGCCATGCACAGAAATAAAATAAATTTTTAAATCGTCTTGTAGAAGGACAGATGTTCATGACAGTGCACTAAAGCTAAATGTAAGAAATGCCAGAGATCCTGCTAGCATACCATGGTAATTTTTCTTTAATTTTCTAGTTTAAAATTTGAACTTCTACAACACAGCTTTATTTTTTATAGCATCTTCCATGCAAACTGTATCCCAGAATGCTATACAGAGTTGCATTAGTGAATAAAGCAGAACAATATATTTCTAAGAAGAAGTGGGCTTGAGTTGCCAAGTTCAGATCTGGATTTGGATGCAAAATTAAGCTTAGGGTTGTTATGGTTCCAGGTTTGGTTCAGACCACTTTAGAGACACCACCAGCTGCAAAGTATAGATTGGGATTTGTGATAGACCCAGACCAGTTGGGTACAGCAGAATAGCGGAAGGGGCTGCTCCAGGCTAATGAGAACACCTGACTCCAATTAACCTGCAAAGAGTCAGGTGAGGCCATTAAGCTAATGTGACCACCTGACTCTAATTAAGGCCCTGCTGATACTATAAAAAGGGCTCACTCCAGTCAGGCAGAGGAGAGCCAGGGGAGAGGAAGTGCAGCGGAAGGACTGGTTAATGAAGACACCCTCAAGTTATTGATAAGGGAGCCCTAAGGTAAGGGTGAAGAAGGGAGAAGCAGGAGAGCTGTGGGGAAGTGGCCCAGGGAAATGTAGCAACTCTGGCAGTGAAAGGTTGGCTGTCAACAGCTGCTACCATGAGGGTCCCTGGGCCGGAACCCGGAGTAGAGGGCGGGCCCGGGTTCCCACCAGTACAGGAGCACCTCCTGGGAGGGGAAATCAGGCCCCTGTCAGGACAGGAGGCTAAACTGTTCTAAAACAAGCCCTAGGGACAACAGAGACTGTGGGAATTCTCTCACCAACCTCCTTGCTGGCCTATGATGAAAAGGGCTCAGTAGACTCTAACCCTGGCCCTAGAGAGAGAAGGGCTACATGGAGGGTCACAGAGAGCCACTGAGGCTAGCATAAACTGCCTAGAAGCACAGGACCCACGGGGACAAGGTCAGAGCTCTGCCACAGATTGAAACTTCTTCAGATTTTCTTGCTGTTCTGATCTGGTGTTTTGGTTCTGAACCATCTCTAGTTCTAAATAATAAGCGATAGCAGAAAGAGGGGAAATGAAGACACTTTGGCTGGTTATTTTTAACTGAATTTTTGTGTATGACCGGTTTGCAATGTTTTAGTCTGTTTCATTGCATGGAAAGTCCACAGCAGTCCTACAAGCGTGGTCTGACTGTGCAGTGTGCAATGGTTATGGCAACGTTTTTTCTTTTCCGTAGAGCTGAGGTGGAGTGCAGGGACTACCGTTTGGTGGCAGGATTGAAAGGAATTCAACTGGACCAGACAGATGAAGACTGGGAACTCAAGAAAGAAGAGCTTAAGAAAAATACACCCTGTGCTCAGGCGAAATATACACGCTCTACTCAAAAGAAAAACAGAGGAAAGAATGTGAAACAATAGCATCTTCAGATTCCTTTGAACTAGGGAAAGTCAGAGAGAGCTAGTCAAAGACACTAACAGACCCCAGATACATCTGGAGTATGAAACATATACTAAGTGTTTGTCTACATGGTGCTTTAGTCCTCGTCAGAGGGGTTAATTGTAGTCTGCACTAGCATGCTGCATGCTGACTGGCTTGTGTGCACCCTGCTGGCATGCACCGAAAGTTCTCTGGTGTGCATTACCCTAGCCCTGTTTCAGACAGGCCTATGTTAATGTGGGAACTTTCAGTATGCGCCATGAGGGTCCACGTAGGTCAGTTAGTGCATGACACACTAGTGGGGACTAAAATTGACACTCCTCTGGTGTGAATTAAAGAACTGTGTAGAGGAGACCTAAGAGAAAAAGCATATGGTCTGTGTGGTGGGTTGTACATATGACTATTAATGGGAAGTGGCTAGAAGTAGTGGATCTATCTATCATGACAAAGTCAATCCTGACAGACAGAGTGGTGGAGGGCAAATATATCAGCCCTTGGATAGTGAAGGTCCTATTCCCTCTGAGCTGAAAAAAGGTTAC
The DNA here is from genome assembly GCF_013100865.1 of Trachemys scripta elegans. NCBI lineage: Eukaryota > Metazoa > Chordata > Testudines > Emydidae > Trachemys > Trachemys scripta. The sequence goes on along the minus strand of NC_048300.1, from coordinate 188,275,531 downwards.
CTCAGGTTAAGGCCAGTTAAAGGCAGTCAGTGACCTTACGATCCCTTCTGGGGAGAGATGAGAGACAGGCTGCAATGGGGTAGTGGCACCACCAGAAAGGAAAGGCTTGCTGGAAGGCTGTCTCTCCTCCCGATACGGAAAGAAACTGAGTTAACAGATGCTTGGGGGAAGGACTGGCAAGGAGGAGCCAGCATAGTAGGGTAACACCAGGGAGAGGGGGCAGGGACAGGATTTTTTTGTTTTTGCTTAAGAGAACTTCTTGGGCCTACCCTGAGGCCTACCATGTAAATAAGGAAAAATAAAACCAGAGTGAAGGGAAAAACCCTCCAGAGTCAGACCGATTTACTCCAGGCCCTGCCACTGCCGAAGGGAGAAATGCTGAGGCCGATGAGGTGAAGGAGGTACCCTGCAATACTATCTATCTGATCTATCTAATGATCTATCCTATCTATATAGGCAAGAGGTTCCAAAATCTGGGGATTTCATGCAAATATCTTAATATTCTAATTCAATGAATATGCATGATCATGTTGACATAAATGACAGGAAAGTGCCTCTCCTCCCCATGCTCTACCTGGGTGTGTGTGTATGGCGGGGCGGGAGGGGGGAGAACCAGATAGAGACTCCAAATGGTAGACGCAGAAGCAGCCTTGGCAGGAGGGACAGCCGTGGCCATGTGTGTGTGTATATGTGTGTGTGTGTATATATATATATATATATATATATATAACAGTTCACAGATCTCAGCGATCCCTTAACTTCATTGCTGTACAATACAACTTTATTTGGTACACAAACAGCATCCTGAAATGCTTTACAGAGTTAATAACACAATGCCATAAATAATAGCAGAGTGGGCCAGCAATTGAAGAAAGATATTTTTCAGCTGAGATATGAAAAGAGGGGAAGAGATGAAGGCCACTGCTAGGAGCAGGGGATGCATCTAATCAAGTTAGCACTAGTCTGTTCCAGTATTCCTATGCTGCGTAAACCTCTACATGTAATTGATTTGATTGGAGTAACCGTTCTAATAACTATACTGATAATAATAACAACACTTTAACATAAATTATGAATCAATGGAACTTTAATCAGATAACAGTCTATAAAGAAATACAGCATGATGCAGTAGTAAAAGCCATTATAAAGCAAAATATTATTAATGTAGTAATAATACCTAGCTTTTACTCAGTGCTATTCGTCCTTAGATCTCAAAGCACTTTACAAAAAAGATCAGTATCATTACCCCTATTTTACAGATGGAGAAACTGAGGCACAAGGAGGAAAGTGACATGCCCAAGGTCCCCCATCAGGCCAGCAGAAGAGCTGGGAATTGAATAGAAGTATGAATCAGGAGGGAGAGGGATAAGTAATGCTTTTCCCAAGACTGAAATGGACCTAGGTTGTGGCCACTTTGCACTTAGCTACTGGCAAAAAGCAGCTAGTCTCCATATCCAGTCTCATAGACTTTAAGGCCAGAAGGGCCCATCATGATCATCTAGTCGGACCTCCTGCACATTGAAGCCACAAAACCTCACCCACCCTCTCCTGAAATAGACCAATAACCTCTGGCTGAGTTACTGAAGTCCTCAAATCATGGTTTAAAGACTTAAAGTTGCAGAGAATCCACCATTTATATTAGTTTAAACCTGCAACTGACCCATGCCCAAAGCTGCAGAGGAAGGAGAAAAAAACCAGAGTCTCTGCCAATCTGATCCAAGGGGAAATTCATTCCTGACCCCAAATATGACAATCAGTTAGACCCTGAGCATGTGGACAACCCCCAGCAGCCAGACATCTGGGAAAAAAGTCTCTGTAGTAACTCAGAGCCCTCCCCATCTAGTGTCCCATCACTGGCCATTGGAGATATTTGTTGCTGGCAGTCGCAGATCAGGCAAATGCCATTGTAGGCAGTCCCATCATATCATCTCCTCCATAAACTTATCAAGCTCAGTCTTGAAGCCAATTAACTTTTTTGTCCCCACTGCTCCCCTTGGAAGGTTGTTCCAGAACTTCACTCCTCCGAAGGTTAAAAACCTTCACTAATTTCAAGCCTATATTTGTTGATGGCCAGTTTATATCCATTTGTTCATGTGCCCACATTGGTGCTTAACTCAAATAACGCTGCTCCCTCCCTGGTATTTAGCCCTCTGATGTATTTATAGAGAGCAATCATATCTCCCTCAGCCTTCTTTTGGTTAGGCTAAACAAGTCTCCTCTCATAAGGTAAGTTTTCCATTCTTCGTATCATCTTACTACTCTTCTTTGCACCTGTTTCAGTTTGAATTAATCTTTCTTAAACATGGGAGACCAGAATTGCACACAGTATTCCAGATGAGGTCTCGATGCATTCACCGAATCATCTCTCAATGCAGGGGATCCTCCACTGGCATAGAGTTATTGTTGCTGGTACTACATGCACCATCCCTTCAACGGATAGGCATGTGGCCAGGGAAATGGGTGAATGGTTGAAGTGTCTATAGCAGCAATGTCCAGAATGCCCAAAGTCCATTGGGCTATAGACAGCAAGCATAATTTAAAGCAGACCTTCAACTGCTACAATGCCAGGGAACTGTATCTGCTCAAAGCCAGCCCAGGGGAGTGCAAAGGTAACTTAAAGCTATATTTCCAAGGCTAGTGAGTTTTTGTGCTTTGCAGACACAGCTCAGTATCTGAGCCAGTATCTTTAGCAGAGTTTGGTCTTCTCATCTGTGAAGCCAAATTTGCGGGTCTAATTTCTAAGAGAGAAATCTAACGTATAAACCATGTTATCTTCCATTGAGTCTCTTAGGCCCTTTTCCTGATTGATGCTGAGAGCTGCATAATTTATAGAAACTGGGGGGAGTTGTGGGGTTGCCCAGCACATCTCAGGAGCTGGTTCTAGTTAATCAGCTTTTTTTTGGAGTCATCAGTAGACTTTGATGGCATGTAAAATCAATAGCCATGCAACCCAGAGATGGCTGCATTACTATGGCACTTTATGTAGTGGTATCACTAGGACCCTACCAAATTCATGGCCATGAAAAACTCACCATGGACCATGAAATCTGGTCTCACAGAAAAAGAAGGAAAAACAGGTAAAGCATATGAAATGTAAAGTATTAAGTGAGGCTTTTATTTTACCAACATCTTATTCCCATTCCCTTAGGCCTGGTCCACACTAACCCCCCACTTCGAACTAAGGTATGCAAATTCAGCTACGTTAATAACGTAGCTGAATTCGAAGTACCTTAGTTCGAACTTACCGCGGGTCCAGACGTGGCAGGCAGGCTCCCCCGTCGATGCCGCATGCTCCTCTCGCTGAGCTGGAGTACCGGCATCGACGGCGAGCACTTCCGGGATCGATTTATCTCGTCTAGACAAGACGCGATAAATCGATCCCAGAAGATCGATTGCTTACCTTCGGACCCGGAGGTAAGTGTAGACCTACCCTTAGGCACTAGGCCTGTCTGATCATCTTTTAGATGGTATTAAAAATGGCAATAACTGCCCCTTTTGGGGAAAAGCGATGTTAGTTGAGATGGGCTGGAGCTGTTGTCATTACTGTTGCTAAAATCTGATCCTGTTTCCCTGAAGACAAAACAAGAGCAACAGACACAAAGGGTGAAAGGAAAGATCAGCACAGATAGAAAATGCAGTTTCTGTCTCTAGTACTGCTTCTTACCTGCAGCCTTGCTGCTGGAGAAACACAGCCCCCACAGTACATGATCTGATCAGCTGCTCCAAAACTTGTCAAACTTGTACCAGCATCAGACTGTGTAGGGCATTGTTTTAGCTGCCTCTCTGGTCATGGGCCTACAGCAGTGTAGGAAGAGAAGGTCTTGGCTGGCTAAGCCAGATTCTTTCTAGGCAAAAGGAAAGAGAAGAAAAAAAGGGGGGAGGGAGGAAAAGGGCACATGAATGGGAGATGGGTGACAGCAGGAACCAAAGTCTTACATTTCAGATGGTGTTTGGGATTTAGCAGGGGCTGGTTGAAGTACTGATGCCATCTGGGTCTCTTTCTGGCCAGGACTGGGCAGGACATCTCTCAGGATCAAGGCAGTGAAGGTCCAAAGATGTCACAATGGATCCCAGAAGATAGTGGGGAAGGCTCGGGAAGCTCATTCCTAGCCAGCTGACTTGATTCTTCCCCTGAAGCCTTTTTTAAGGACCCCAAAAGGGAGTGACGAGTGAAATATCCTATTCCCTCATAATTTGACCTAAATGGTGGAGAAAATATTCAGGATACCTGCTTGGTCCATTGATTTCTAGTCCTACACTGCTCTTGTTCATGAGATATGATCTCAACACAGTCCGTGGGTGCTCTTTTTGTCTTAAATTTTTGTTGATTTTTATACATAATTTTATGTAACCGACTGAGCTGGACTTTTCTTACATTGGACAATTTAGAGCGCAGGACTGTACACAGCAAAAGCATTTAAGTTTCATTGGCTCAAAGGGACTTCATAAATGCAAGATAATGTTGAAATATTAAGCACATGAGATGAGCAAAATTAAGCGGCCTTTGATCACAAGATCATAAAGATGTACAAATTAGCGATGGAAAAGCCTTATTAAATCACTTAGTCTAGTTCCTGACAATGCTTCATTGTTTTCTGTGATATATTTTCTAGTGAGTTGTCCAGTCCAGTTTTAAGTGCTTCAAAGCAATGGGATTTCCACCACTTCTCTTGGGAAACTGTTTTGCAGTAAAGTGGGATACTTGCAATGATATATCACCTGGTACTTGCAGTCTTTTAGACAGGAAATTCATCCTGTAAGAAGTCAAAAATATATTTCCATAATGAACTCAGAAGCAGCCCCATATGTCCATGGAAATTCAAGGTACAATCAGCTGAAGTGAGAGACAACAAAATTATTTTCTGGAAAGATTAATTTTTATTTCCCAGATTCCTCCATTGAGCTAGAAGTCTTTTCAAAACACCAAAGCAAACCACATACCAGGAGACATATTAAAATAGGTGCCTAAATTATCCTTTCATTTACACTGGTTTTACATCACTGCAGCTCAATTGCTTTCAATTAAGTTTCTTCTAAATATACTGATTTGGGAGAACAATTGAGCTGAAAGACACATGGATCTGTGGCATTTCACACCAGCAGAGAATTTAGACCCTAGATTAAATTGTTTTTTTAATAGAAAAGCCTGAGTTTCTTCTAATGGATTCCATCTGAAGGACAAAAGTAGATTTTATGATGTTCTGTCTCCTACTCATCTCTTGCACTTTGCATAATGCAGAACTTTAATCAATGTTTTTTTCAGTTTGGGATTGCTCAGAATCAAGATAATGGAATGTACTGATGGACAAGCATCTACAATGATTGTACAGGCAATGCTGGCAGGAGATGTTTCTTGATATATATTCGTCAACAAGGTCAGCAAAGCTATAAAGTTAACAATATTGATGAGGAAGAAAGACACGATAGTTTTCATTGCTTGAATGTGGGCCTCCATGCAGGGGCTCCTGAAACTACTTGAGTTGTTTTGCATCTGTTGTGTGTGTCTCCAGAGAGAGAACAACAACAGAGAGGCTGAAATGATAAATATGGTGAACGCCATGGAAAATCCAGTGCCACAGATAGAAAGTACTTGAGACACAGATGTTTCCACTGTGACATTTTTCGCATTGTAATGTCTTTTGAGGCTGGAATTGAAATCATTACACTCTATTTTGTAAATAGCATTAAGGAAAGGGAGGCTGCTGAACAAGGAGAAAAGCACAGATCCCAGGAGCAACCATGGCATCAGCCTGGAGATTTTAAATTTTAGCCAGATGAAGAGGGGGTGGCTGAAGTTTGCAATTTTCACACAGTAAAATACACACAAGCAGGCAGCGAACCATTGATTGGAAGAGTTCAAAAACCAGGTGACCGCTCTGAATGCTTGGAACACGGAGTGCAGGTAATAGATCTCTGGGTAAAATGTTGAGCAAAAAGTCTGTAAAGTTGTTTTGAGCAAGAAGCAAAATCTTGAGAATGCCAGGACAGCCAAGATATTATCAGTTGAAGACAGGCACCTCTGCTTGACACATTCAACACAATTCACAGCCATAATGAAAGAATTTATCCACATCCCGACAAAAGCCTCACATACTAAGATTACCAGGACAATTATACTTGAGTTAGTGATGTCATCCTCTTTTACGAAGTTACAATCATTGTCCCCCATTCTTTAAGAAAGTTCTGGCTCTGAAATAAACATTCGTCATGCAACGTTTTACTGTTGGAATGTGGTTGACAGATGCACTATCTTCTTGTCTGTGTATCTCCTATAGACAACACAGCTTTATATAGTTGGGAAAACAAACCCTTCAGAGATGTCTCTTCATAATGAAGCATCTGCTTGACCACGAATGTAAATCTGTGGAGTATTCTCTTACAATGTATATTTGCATTTTCATTTTGAAGAGCTGTGTACAGCGTAAAAACAATTTTAAAATGATCTTTTAGGAGGCCTTCTGTTTATGCCCGAATAATACAAACTAAATAAAACATATACCACATAACCCACTAATATATTACATTTGTGTTCATTCACTTTCTAGTCTGAAATCTGAATTACTTCAGTACTTTTACACAGCTGAAAAATAAAGATGTGCATTACTGGAGAAACCAGAGGAATAAATGCATTGCTATTATGAAACAGGGATGGGCCAGAGTTGCCAAGTTCAGATCTGGATTTGGATGTCAACATTCCTAAAAGTTCAAGAGCATTTGAATCTAGGCCTTGGTGCAGCCCATTTAAAAGACAGCTGTCAGTTGCAAAGTCCAGATCTGGATTCCGATGTTTCCAGATTTCAATGGTGTTCTGATCAGGTGATTTGGTTTTGAATCACCTCCAGTACTAAATAATGGCAGAAAGAGAGGAAACTGCACAGGTCAGATTCGATTATTTTAAAGTAAAATACTCTGCTTGGTCAGTTTGCAATGTGTTTAGTCTGTTGTAATGAATGAAAAGTTCACGAGGCCTGGCTGGCTTCCCATAAAATGTTGAAACAAGTTCAAGGTCTTGGTCCCTATCTTCAAGGTGCTCAAAGTCCTGAACCCCAACATATCTAAAAGATTACCTAAGGCTCCAGAATGAGCACTGTGGTCGACAACTGCACTTTCCTCAACCTGCCTGCTCGAACACAGAGCAGTATGTATGTATTAAAAAATCCCTACCAAAACCTTACAAGGCACACACCGTTTCTCTCGGTAGGATGGAGATGAGTGAAAGAAGGAACCACATGTGACACATGTTATTTACTTAGCTGAATGCACAATTGGAAGGCGCTCAGATACTATGGTTTTATGGCTGGCCCATAAACCTATATAGAATTCAATGGCAACAAACTACAATTAACACAGAGTGAAGGTGACCTGGGGGTATGTCGTCCCCTTGCAAAAGGTTGAGTTGAGCAAAACTCAAACTTCTGAAAACCAGGAAATGCCTAGGCAACCTTAGCTCTTCCCTCTTTCAGCAATGCCCCAATGTGACCAGTAACACACACCCCCTTACTCTGCCAACCTCACAGTTGCTGAAATGTACAAATTCTTCACCTCCTTTTCCAGCCCATTCACTCTCACCCACAGGATTCCCTCAAACATTATCAAAGAACAAAACCACAAAGCCACCCCAACAATATGTCCATGCCACCTACCCCCTGTTCTCCTGGAGCTGGCAGTAGCCAATAGGAATTATTTGCATACATGCCAGGTGCAGTCAGTGTGTTAGGTGTGCCTCCACTAGAAGGTGGAGGCAGTGGTTGGCAGAGACAACTCATACTTGCTGATACTGGGAGGCGGGAGACACAATGTAAAGGTGGGGGGGCACATGACTGCTCCACGTGCTGCCTCTGGGAGGAACCTTCCAACCCCACCTCCTTGGGCCAGGGCTGGGGCCACAGAAGTGGGGAACATTCTTCTGGGCCAGGCTGGGCCAGACCCACAGCACCCCAATGTCTCCCCAGAGCTCCTGCACCCTCACAGACTCCTCAGCAAGGGGAGGGGCGCAGGCAATGCCCCTAGCTTGGACTGAGCAGAGGGAACCTGCTGCTGGTGCTTTCCTCAGTGACCCCCCAACACTTTCCGGCCAGAGTTACCTGCGGGGGGGGGGGGGGGGGGGGGAGGGGAGGCAGACTCTGTCCTTCTCCTGCTGTGCCTCCACCTGGCATGTTTCTGGCTTGCTCGGCCCCACTCCCTGGTAGCCAGGCCTGGGCAGGGAGCACACTACCCCAGACTGGCTTTTCCAGGCAGACGCTGTGCTGCACAGAGGCAGCGACCCAGAGCAGCCACCCTCCCCTTGCTGAAGCCCCAAGCCCCTTCCACTACTTCTACACCCCTAATACCACTCCCCTACCAAGAAGCATTCACATGCCTCATCCTCCCACCCCCCAATACTTTTGTTACGTTCCCCCCAGATGAAATTACCACTTGTGACTCTCAAATTGCTGCAGCCTCCAGTGACTCAGCTCAAAACCCCTTTGGTCCTAGGTGGGGGCTTGTGATTGATGTATTCTTAGATGTAGAATCATAGAATGGTAGGACAGGAAGGGACCTTGAGAGGTCATCTAGTCCAGTCTCCTGCACTCATGGCAGGACTACGTATTCTCTGGACCTCCCACAACCCCCCAGGCAATTTATTCCAGTGCTTAACCACCCTGACACTTAGGAAGTTTTTCCTAATGTCCAACCTAAACCTCCCTTGCTGCAATTTAGGCCCATTGCTTCTTGTCCTATCCCTCAAGGATTAATGAGAAAAATTCACCTTCCCTCCTCCTTGTAACAACCTTTTATGTACTTGAAAACTGTTATCATGTCCTGCTTCAATCTTCTCTTCCCCAGACTAAACAAACCCAGTTTTTTCAATCTTCCCTCATAGGTCATATTTTCTAGACCTTTAATAATTTTTGTTGCTCTTCTCTAGACTTTCTCCAATTTGGCCCACATCTTTCCTGTAATGTGGTGCCCAGAACTGTATACAATACTCCAGCTGAGGCCTAACCAGCACGGAGTAGAGCAGAAGAATTACTTCTTGTGTCTTACTTACAACACTCCTGCTAATATATATCCCAGAATGATGTTTGCTTTTTTTGCAACAGTGTTACACTGTTGACTCATATGTAGCTTGTGGTCCCTTTAACCCCCACATCCTTTTCTGCAGTACTCCTTCCTAGGCAGTCATTTCCCATTTTGTATGTGTGCAATTTTTTTTTCATAGCATATCAGGGTTGGAAGGGACGTCAGGAGGTCATCTAGTCCAATCCCACCTACTCAAAGCAGGACCAATCCCCAGACAGATTTTTACCCCAGATCCCTAAATGGCCCCCTCAAGGATTGAACTCATAACCCTGCATTTAGCAGGCCAATGCTCAAACCACTGAACTATCCCTCCCCCCTTAAAATCATGTTGAATTTTAATCCCCTATCCTCCAAAGCACTTGCAACCCCTCCCAGTTTGGTATCATCCACAAACTTTACAAGTGTACTCTCTGTGCCATTATCTAAATCACTGATGAAGATATTGAACAGAACCAGGCCCAGATCTGATCCCTGTGGGACCCCATTTAATATGCCCTTTCAGCTTGACTGATGGATTGTTCTCTGGGAACTGTTTTCCAACCAGTTATGCACCCACCTTCTAGTAGCTCCATCTAGGTTGTATTTCCCTAATTTGTTTATGAGGAGGTTATGTGAGACAGTATCAAAAACCTTACTAAAGTCAAGATATACCACATCTACCACTCCCCCACCTCCCCTCCGCATTCTCAAGGCTTGTTACCCTGTCAAAAAGCTATCTGGTTGGTTTGACACATTTGTTTTTGACAAATCCATGCTGGCTGTTACTTATCACCTTATTATCTTCTAGGTTTTTACAAACTGATTGCTTATTTATTTGCTCCATTATCTTTCCAGGTACTGAAGTTAAGATGATTGGTCTGTAATTCTCTGGGTTGGTCTTATTTCCCTTTTTATAGCTCGGGACTATATTTGCCCTTTTCCAGTCCCCTGGAATCTCCCCCATTTTACATGACTTTTCAAAGATAATCTCTAATGGCTCAGATATCTCCTCAGTCAGCTCCTTGAATAATCTAGGATGTATTTAATCAGGCCTTTCCCTACTTTAGCTTCTGATCCTACCTCATTTTCACTGGCATTCACTATGTTAGACATCCAATCGTAACTAAACTTGGTGAAAACTGAGACAAAAAAGTCATTTAGCACTTTTGCCATTTCCAGTCATTGTTTTCCCCCCAAATTGAGTAATGGGGCTACCATGTCCTTGGTCTTCCTCTTGCTTCTAATGTATTTGTAGAATGTTTTCTTCTTACCCTTTATGTCTCTAGCTAGTTTAATCTCATTTTGTGCCTTGGTCTTTCTAATTTTGTTCCTACATACTTGTGTTATTTGTTTATATTTATCCTTTGTAATTTGACCTAATTTCCACTTTTTGTAGGACTCTTTTTTTTGTGTTTCAGATCATTGAAGATCTCCTGGTTAAGCCAGGGTGGTCTCTTGCCATACTTCCTATCTTTCCTACACAGTGGGATAATTTGCTCTTGTGCCCTTAATAATGTCTCTTTGAAAAACTGCCATCTCTCTTGAACTGTTTTCCCCCTTAGACTTGCTTCCCATGGGATCTTATCAACCAACTCCCTGAGTTTTCTAAAGTTTGCCTGATTGAAATCCATTGTCTTTATTTGGCTGCTCTCCCTCCTACCATTCCTTAGAATCATGAACTCTCATTTCATGATCACTCTCACCTCAGCTGCCTTCCACTTTCAAATTCTCAACCAGTTCCTCCCTATTTGTCAAAATCAAATCTATAACAGTCTCTCCTCTAGTAGCTTTCTCCACCTTCTGAAATAAAAATATTGTCTCCAATACATTCCAATAACTTGTTGGATAATCTGTTCCCTGCTGTGTTATTTTCCCAACAGATGTCTGGGTAGTTTTAAGTCCCACATCACCACCAAGACTTGTGTTTTGGATGATTTTGTTTTAAAAAAAGCCTCATCCATCTCTTCTTCCTGGATAGTAATCTGTAGTAGACCCCGACCATGACACCATCCTTGGTTTGTACCCCTTGTATCCTTATCCAGAGACTTGCAACACATTTGTCTCCTATTTCCATCTTAGCCTCAGTCCAAGTGTATACATTTTTGATATATTAGGCAATATGTTATCTGAAGGGTGAATTCACAGCCAGCGGGAGGTCTGCAGTTCATGCAGTCTTCAGTATCTCTAACAGTACAAGGCAGCAGAAGGAAACCAGTTTTTTGAGAGGGGCCTGTAACTTGGGATCCCTTAGGTCAAATGACCCCAAAATATGATTTAATGCTACCCCTCACGCCAAATTAAAAAAAATCTGAGTAACCATTTAGATTTTAGAGTACTCACAGGAGTTGAGTTGAGAGCTTATAAAATGGTGGGAATGGAAACCCTCTAGCTGTTTTTCTGTGTTGGTGCATGCACAGTGTAAAAACATACATTTTCTCAAATACCATTCTTCCTTAGGGTCCCCCAAATATTTAGTGGGTGCCATGCACTACCTTGGGTAAAACTCAACTGATTGAAACTATTTGACCCACATAGTTTGATCTTTAGCTTTTGGTTTAAAAACCCCCCCACCTAGAAACTTTTTTTAAGATGACTATTTTTTTCAGGGTTTAAATCTCCAGAACCCCTTGTTCATTTGACTCCAAATGTGGATCTCTGACCTTACCTTGCATTCTCCCAAGGCACTCCAAATTTCAAAGGAATCCAACTAAGCATGTAGATTTTAGGGGGCTTAGAATGGTCGGCCTTTTAAACAGATATCATGATACAACTTTAGCTATAATGTGTTCCCACTGCACCACTAGAATAGAATAGAATGAGACCTGGTGTGACATGTTGTATCTACAATGTGTAACAGGGATGTGTAACAATGTTGTTGTGTGACATATTGTATCTACAATGTGTAACACGGCTGAAGGAGGCAGTCTGGAAGGCCAGTTACCTGATTCCAGGCATCTGGGGAGGGAGGTGGACATTTGCTGAGAGAAAAATGGTCTCAGGGCATAGTTAGTGTCTGGGAGGGAAAGTAGTAGGAAAACCCAGGCTATTGTTCCTGCAAAGAGGGCGGCGCAATGTTCCCTCTCTCCCAGCTGGCTACAACAGGTGTTTGAGGTTATTAGACCCACCTGAGAAATGATGATTGGGTAGGTGAATGAGAAAGGAAAGTCCAACCCAGCCAAGGAAAGCCTGCCAAGAGGAAGAATTCAGTGAGAAGGAGAGCTGAGAAAACCCTGCACCAAAGGGGAGAGTTTGTAGGGTGGAGAGGCCAGGTTGAAATCACCCAGTCCCAAGAAGCACTCTGGGGCCCTGAATGTAAGGGAACCAAACTTTCTTTAATAAATTAGACCCCAGGTGAGGGGAGTGTTGTTTAAAGACTTTGGGTGTGAGTAGATTATTCCTGACACTTGGAAGGACAACAAAGTCAGGGAACTACAGTAGCATGCCCTGCCAAGGGGGGTGGGCTCACTGCATTCCTCTTGCACATGCTCAACGCAAGATGTTTTCTTTCTTCTCCAGAGCTGAGGTTTAGTGGAGGAGCTGCAGGCCACAGCCTGGCAGGAGGATAGAAGGAATTTTGATTGAACCAGACAGGTAGAGGCTGAGAACTCAATGGAAAGATTGTGAAAAATACACTTTGTACTCAATAGAAAACCACAAAGTGATCTTCAGAATTCTTAGAACCAAGGAATGCCGTGAGGGAACTCATAAAGCAGGAAATTCTAACAGACCCCAGGCCCATCTTGAGTGTGAAAGCACTTGGCTTTACCCTGGATGCTTTGTGATGTGCTGCGTACAACGCTTTCAGTGGGAAGTGGTTAGGAGTGGTGTATCATCCATTTCTCTATCTTTTAATCTAATCTCATGTGCCTAGAATGTGGTATCTAAATTCTGTAAAAGTTTTTAAAGTACAGTGCAGACTGCTAACATGTGAGACTGCATAATTTATACCCACCAATAACTAAATTAGGAGCAGGTGGGAGACGCAGCATCCCACTTGGCATCAGAAAAATAAAGAGAGACCTGACCTGATCTTAAACAGAGACCTGAACTAGTCAGGTTAGTGATCTATTTAAGCTTCTGCTGCTTGGTGTGAGGGTTGGGATGCACCTATTGTTAGCCTACAAGGCAAAATAAAGGCTGGCATAGTCTAGAGGAGAGTGCTAGCGTGGCTAAAAGGCTGGTGGGATCAGGCATTAGATCATCCAGCTAAGCACAAACAAGGCTCCCTCATGCTGGAGGCAGGGAGTAACAAAATGACTCACTCTCCTGTGATAGCTCTTGGGGTATCTGGGGCCGAGAGTCTCCTTGATTATCCTTTCCTTAACAAGAGTTTTACACTGGTGTAGGTTTTTTTTTATTATTTCAAACATGTTACTCCTGATTTAGGGTGCGAGTCTGTCACAGAAGTCACGGGACCTCTGACGTCTGCAGAGGCCGGTGCGGCTGGCCTAGGGCTGCCTGCATAGCTTGAGCAACCCCTGGGCCAGCTGCACTGGGGCAGTCTCGGGCTGCTGCACGCCCCTTCCTTCCACCCCTCCCCCCAGCACCACCGGGTGTCCTGGGCCATGCACCACCACGCCCTCTCCCACCAGAGCACCTGCGGTACCCCCCGAGCTGCCCCAGAGCACCCAAGGTTTAGTCAGGGGTATATCATACAAGTCATAGACAGGTCATGGGCTGTGAATTTTTGCTTATTGCCTGACACCTGTCCATGATTTTTACTAAAAATACCTGTGACTAAAATGTAGCCTTACTCCTTGTCACAGGGTCTGTGCAGGCTCTCCCACTTCTGTGCTTGCACCCTGTGTTTAGGCTGGTATAATAAAGGGTCTTCCACACCTTCTTTTGCTGGATCACCCAAGTGTCTTTATTTACAGCGTTCATGCAGTTCCCCGGTCTCCCAACAGCTAGCACCCCACAGACCCTCCCCAGGGTCGCCTGCCTTTGAGCTTCCCAGTTTGGTAAGGAGACCGTGATACTGCCCTCCTGTCTCCTCCCAGTCTAGCTCCTCTCTGAGGCTTGTTCAGGGTTTTTATAGCCCTCCGGTGCCTCAGCCCAGCTGTCAGCAGTCAGCTTAGCACGTTCCTCTGAGCCAGCCCTGATTAGGGCTTGCAGCTGGGCCCACTGCTGAATACCTGTGTCTCTACCCTGGCCTCCTGGCCAGAGAGCAGACCGCAGCCAGCATTTTGACAGGGCTTTAAAGGGGGTTTTACCCCTGCCCTGCCACACTCCTGGTTTGCACCAGTCTGAGAGAAGACCCAAGAATAGGGTGACCAGACATCCCAATAAAATCGGTACCATCCCAATATTCAGTCGTTTGTCCTGTGTTCCGACGGACACCATTTGTCCCAATATTCTGGCTTGCCTTCTGCCCCCCCCCCCCCGGACCTGCCCCCCATGTGTCCCGATATTTTGTTCATGTAATCTGGTCACCCTACCCAAGAAGTAGGGTCAAGGGAGCTGAGCCAGTTTGCACTAGCAGATAGTGTGGCGACTATATTCCAACAATCTATTCAAGAGAAAAGAGTTGCTTTTCAATGGCTCCCACCTGAAAGACAGAGGTAGGTTTTGTTAAATTCCTTCTCCCAAACAACCTCACCCCCTTGCATGGTACAGACCCCAAGTCAACAACCTCACCCCCTTGCATGGTGCAGACCCCAAGTCAACAACCTCACCCCCTTGCATGGTACAGACCCCAAGTCAACAACCTCACCCCCTTGCATGGTGCAGACCCCAAGTCAATGCCTTTTTCAGTGTGTGATGGCTCAGAATCAAGATAATGGACTGTCTCAACAGCCAAGCATCTACAATGATTAAAGAGGGAAGATTCATGCAGTTTTTGCGCATTTTTGGCATATGTTCAGCATAGCTGTAAAGTTAACACTGATGATGATGATGATGAAGGACATTTATACTTTTCACTGCCAGAACATGGGCCTCCGTGCTGGGGTTTGTGAAACAATATAAGCTGTTTAGTGTCTGTCATGTGTGTCTCTAGAGAGAAGAGTGAGAGAGAGGCTGCAATGGTGGAGATGGTGAAACACAGGGAAAACCCCCAAACACACAGAGAAAAAAAAGTGTTTCCAGTGTAAGTTCTTCCTCAGTTTTAATTTCTAAGAGGTTAGAAATAGTACGATTTTATTGTATTTTATAAATATCACAGAAAAAAGGATTAAAGCACAGAAGTGAAGAACCACCATGGCATCAGCCTGGAGATTATTAGTTTTAGGCTGAAGTGATGGCTGAAGTTCACAGTCCTCACACAGTAAAAAACACAGATAGGCAGTGAACCAGAGGACAGTTCTGAGTGTTCGGTAGGTAGAGTTCATG
The DNA here is from genome assembly GCF_013100865.1 of Trachemys scripta elegans. Lineage (NCBI taxonomy): Eukaryota > Metazoa > Chordata > Testudines > Emydidae > Trachemys > Trachemys scripta. The sequence goes on along the minus strand of NC_048300.1, from coordinate 188,260,159 downwards.
TAACAGATCCAAGGAAAGATTATCACACAGAAAATCTGTACTATTTCTATGCAGAAGAAGCAAAGCCTGGAGAAGCCTGGGAGGTCAGGCATCTCAGTTTGACCCAATCAATGCAATTCACAAATGTCTGAATGAAAGCGTGTACCTGAATTCCAACTGCAGCCTCAGTTACTAGGATCACCAGGCCAACTATATTTGATACTGATTTTATGAAAGATTTATACCAGTGGCTCCAGTTCTTGAAGATGTACAGAAGTTCTGTCCCAGAGGAGCAGATCTTCTTGCAATGCTGTGCCATTAGACTCAGACAGATGAATTACACTTCTTTCTGTATAACACATGGAAAACACAGCTGGGGGAAAAAGCCCCTCAGAGATGTCTCATCAGAACGAAGCACCTGCTTTCTAGTGGATGTGAGGAGTATCCTCTTACCGAATATCAATATTACTCATGGATATTTGCATTGTTAACTCAGTACCCAGCTCTTCTGCAGAATAATGTTTAAACGGCCTTATAGGAGACCTGAAGTTCATGCCTCTGCAATAAAAAATAGTTACCAAATGTCCCACTAAAATGCTATGGGTAGCTGTGAATTAAATTCTAGTCTGAGCATTGCGCTGCTGCACAACAGTTTTACTTTTTATGACATTTTTCCTAAACATTTGTATCCCACAGGGCTTCCCAGTGTTAAAGAATATAGCTTTGGATTGGTGAATAAGCCAGGCAGTCAATATCTGAGTAATACGAAACAACAATAGGCCTGGGTTGCCGAGTTTAGATCTGGATTTGGATGCAAACATTCCCAAAAGTTATGGGGCATTTGGAGCCAAGATTCTGGATTAGCTTGTGTGCTCTGTGATGATGATAGCTATTTAAATAGAAAACCCAGAATAATCCGGAAGAATTGATTGTGACATTCCCCAGGGTGTAACCCTGAACTGCTATGTCCCCTTAACTCTTCAGCCCAGGGCCTTTTACACTGCTTTACTGGCAGAACAGCCACTCCCAGCCTGCTCATGCAAAGTCACTCCCAGTGGAGTACACAAATGCTGTACCCAGCCACCTCTGAATAGATACAGGGTGACACCTGCATATCCCTCAGTCCCCGCCTTGCCCCCTCCAGACGTGTGTATCCTGTCCCATTCACTAGTCCACTGGACCGTACAAGCTCATAATTCGTTCATCATTCCACCAAAGTGCAATGAATATGGTAATGAATATGCACCGGCCTTGTTGTTTCAAATGGAAGCTTCCCAAACACACTGGTTTAGCTAAAACAACATTTTGGAGGGCAACAAAAATGATTAGGGGTCTGGAGCACATGACTTATGAGGAGAGGCTGAGAGAACTGGGATTGTTTAGTCTCCAGAAGAGAAGAATGAGGGGGGATTTGATAGCAGCCTTCAACTACCTGAAGGGGGGTTCCAAAGAGGATGGAGCTCGGCTGTTCTCAGTGGTGGCAGATGACAGAACAAGGAGCAATGGTCTCAAGTTGCAGTGGGGGAGGTCCAGGTTGGATATCAGGAAAAACTATTTCATTAGGAGGGTGGTGAAGCACTGGAATGCGTTACCTAGGGAGGTGGTGGAGTCTCCTTCCTTGGAGGTTTTTAAGGCCTGGCTTGACAAAGCCCTGGCTGGGATGATTTAGCTGGGAATTGGTCCTGCTTTGAGCAGGGGGTTGGACTAGATGACCTCTTGAGGTCCCTTCCAACTCTGATATTCTATGATTCTATGATTCTAAAACAACAAACAAGTTTATTAACAAGAGAAAGGCAGCTTTTGAGTGATAAGTCATATAAGTCAGACTTTGGTTACAAAAGAAATAAAAAGATAAACACACAAGCTAATTCCTAAACTTTACCAAGGCTAAGAAGCAAAAAGGTCTCTCTTACTCACAAGCTTTCCACAGTCTGAACTGGCTGGAAAATCTGTAGGCCAGGACCACTCATCCCAGTTCAATGATGCACCTTTGTCTTTCAATTGATCTTGCTGCTGTGAGCAGAGATGTGGGGGAAAGAGGAGAGAGGTGGTGAGGATTTCACTTCCTGTCCTTCTTACTCCTCTGACCCTTTGTACTGGAAAAGTCTTTGCTGGGTCATGGGGTCAGCAGTCCGTTGCATACTGCTCTGTAAGCTGTCCTTCAGGTGAATTATAAATACTTTATTTATCCCTTTCCCCGCTTGCTGGTCAATGTTCAATTAAGCAGGTAATGGCCTTTTAGGTAAAAACCTCACTTCTTCAGATGCATAGAGTGAAAGTTACAGATGCAGGCATTATATACTGACACATGGAGAGAAGGGAATTACTTCACAAGTGGAGAACCAGTGTTGACAGGGCCAATTCAATCAGGGTGGATGTAGTCCACTCCCAATAATAGATGAGGAGGTGTCAATTCCAGGAGAGGAAAAGCTGCTTCTGTAATGAGCCAGCCACTCCCAGTCCCTATTCAAGCCCAGATTAATGGTGTTAAATTTGCAGGGATGGTGCGACAGAAAGAGAGTCCCCGAGATAGGACAGACTCTTCTGCTGGGCTAAGTGTGTGGTTGGAAAGATTGACAATGTTAGATGAGTTGAGGGTACCACTGTTGTAGCCCCCTGTGGCAGGTAGGAGTTTAGATAGCTTACTGTCCTTTTTCTTCTGTAGAGAAGTGAAGCGTGCATTGTAAATGGCTTGTACCGGCACTCCTGGTGAGGATATACACCACTGACACAAGAAACCGAGTGTGCGCACACACAAGCGATTTAATAACTGCGGGGGCTGTATGCTGATGTAAGTTAGATTGACATGATTTTGTCATGTAGACGTGGCCTTTGTAATACTCCACCCCGCAGTTGCACTTTTGCTCTTCAGATGCAACCACGGATCTGGGAGCTCTGTGTAGCCTGAAAGCATGTACCCTCCACCAACAGAAGTTGGTCCAATAAAAGATATTACCTCACCTGCCCTGTCTGTCTAATATATTGACAGACTTTTGTCTCAAGTCACATCCAGGATGTTCAAGTCTGAAGCCAAGTTTTCTGCTTTAATTTCTGAGAGAGAATTAATTTCTTAATCAGTTATTTTCTGCTTTCTCTCTTTGGGCCTGATCCTAAGATGTGCTGAGCATCTGCACCATCTACTGAAATCACAGTGAGCTGTGGGGCTGATCACTGCCTCTCGGGAATAGGCCTTAATTACTCTCTGCTTCTGGGGTCATCTGAGAACATTGAAAATCACCAGTTGTTTTTTGAAAGAAGGAATTGATCTAAGCCTCTTGTTTGAAATATGTAAACTCCCTCAAGCCCAAGTATGAATCTGGTCAATACTGGGCAGGATTGAGAGAGCATTTAATCCATTCAAGGTGATACACTGAGTTCCATGCAGTTTACTGTCTGTTTGGTGGTCCGAGGGGATGTTAATGAAGGAGTGTATTTCAGTGTCCTTGGTCAACATTCATAGACTGCAACATTATGTTAACATTAATATGACCATTGTGTGTAATCCTATACCCAGAGGCAGCTGCATTTCAGTGGTACTGTATGTAGTGGTACTATTTGCCCTAGTTTGTGAATAACTGATGTTCCATTGGGATGGAAAGTGCTTTATAAATGCAAGATAATAATAAAGCAGACAATTCTACTCTGTAATAGATCTCTCTCATAAGCCCCTTTTCATGATATTTCATGTTCCATTTACTGCATACTTGAGTGGAGGCTTACTCTTCAAGGGGTAAAAAAGGTATGACAATGATGAATTCATAACTAAACCATGTATCTCCCAAAACAGTATTTTTTGGCAGGAAGATAAAATAGTATTCTACAGAAATTCAGGTTTGTTGTCCAGATTTCTCCCTTAATACTAAGTAAACAGCTAGGAGCAGGTCAAAATAGCAAACCAAAGCACCTACCACTAGAAAGCTAAAATAGGGGCCCAATTCTCTCTTTACAACAGGTGTATACTGGTACAGCACCACTGAAATCAGTAGCACTATTCCTGATTCACACTGCTGTGACAGAAAAATCAACACTTAGGGTTCTGGATTACATGAATCTTTTAATTTCTCTTTGTGTCCATCTGAACAACAGAGGGAAATTTTATGAAATTCCTTCCCCTAACAAATCTCCTGCACCTTAGATAATTTAGAGCCCTAGTTTAGGATTACCCAAATTCAAGATAGTAGAATGTATTGAAGGACAAGCCATGAGCATTTGAGCTGTTTTGCATCTTTCCGCTGTGTCTCCAGAGAGAGAAGAGGAAAAGGAAGGCTGACATGATGAATATGGTGAAAACAATGGAAAATCCAATGAATCAGGAAAAAAGGCATATAAACAAATCTGTTTTCAGAGGAATGTATTTCATTCTCTTATTTCCTGAGAAGCTGGAAATGGAATGGTTACAGTGTATTCTGGAAATATTCATGAAAGGAAGTCAGTTTGGGAAAGATGAAAACACAGAAGTTAGGAGCAGCCGTGTCATCAGCCTGGAGATTCTCGGGTTTCAGGTTGTGACGGGTTGGATCACAGAAACCCCCTTGGGAGCTGCCACCCGATGTGCAAAGACTACCTCTGCTCCTGTTTTCCCTGCCAGCTCAGGACTCCAGCACCCTGTCTTGCTGAGCCAGACACTCCCATCTGCTCCAACACAGAGCCAGGGTCTGAATCACTTGCCCCAAAGCTGCAAGTTTACCTGAAAACAGTTCACAGAAGTTTGCTTGTCTTTAGCACTCAGATGCCCAACTCCCAATGGGGTCTAAACCCAGATAAATTAGTTTTACCCTGCATAAATTGTTCGCCCTCTATAACACTGATAGAGAGATATGCACAGTTGTTTGCTCCCCCAAGTATTAATACATACTCTGAGTAAATTACTAAATAAAAAGTGATTTTATTAAATACAGACAGTAGGATTTAAGTGGTTCCAAGTAGTAACAGACAGAACAAAGTAAGTCACCAAGCAAAATAAAATAAAATGTGCAAATCTATGTCTAATCGAACTAAATACAGATAATTTCCTCACCAGTTCCAGAGCACTCCCTTTTGCAGGCTAATCTCCTTTTAGCCTGGGTCCATCAATCACTCACACCCCCTGTAGTTACTGTCCTTTGTTTCAGTCTCCTTCAAGTATCCTGGGGGGGGCGGGGTGTGTGGAGAGGCTCCTTCTTTAGCCAGCTGAAGACAACATAGAGGGGTCTCCCACGGGTTTAAATAGACTCTTGTGGGTGGAGACCCCCCCCTCCTCCCTCCTATGCAAAGTCCAGCTCCAAGATGGAGTTTTGGAGTCACCTGGGCAAGTCACATGCCCCTGCATGACTCAGTCTTTACAGGCCGACGCCATTGTCCACATGGTATCTTGCATGTCTCCAGGAAGACTTCTTATGTGGATTGGAGCATTCCAAGATGCATTGTTCTCCAAGTGTTTCCTGATCAGGTACTTAACCTGGCGAATTCCTTCCTAAAGAAGCTGACCAAATGCCTCCCAAAGCTTAAGCATACAGCCCATATTCTTAACCTCAAGTAGAAAATGATATATATGTACAAATAGGATGAATAGATATAGTAGACCATAACCTTTACAGAGATATGTTACCTGGCACAGGCAGCACAAAACATATTCCAGTTATGTCATACATACATTTATAAGCACCCCCCCCCATAAAGCCTTATGGGGTACACTGTCACACAGGTATTGAAGGGATGGCTGAAGTTTGCAATCTGCACACAGTAAAAAAAACAAGACAGGCAGCAGAGTAGAAGTTGTAAGAAATTAGAAACCAGAAGCCACCTCTGAATGCTTTGTACACATAGTTCTTGTGATACATCCTAGGATAGTATGACATGCAGAAAAGATGTAGCATAAATGTGCATAAGAATATAAACTCGGAGAAGCCTTTACTGGCAAAGATCTTATCACTTGTGGTCAAGCATCTCTTTTTTGACCCACTCAATGCAATTCATGGCCACAATGAAAGCATATATCCAAACCGCGACAACAGCCTCAGTTGCCGAGACGATCACAGCAATTACAATGGATGGGGTAGAGTTGTCTACTTTTGGAATGTTGTAACCACCATTTTTCAAGGTGTACAGAAGTTCTGTACCAAAGGAACAAGGCTCTGTGAGAATTCGGATGGCAGATGCTGTAGCTGTCTGTATAGCTCATATGAAAGGCACAGCTTTATACGTTTAAAAAAAAAAAAGCAGGGGGGAGGTTTCTCTTCCCAATAAAGCCTCTGCTTTATGAGGCATGTAAATGTGAGTATTCTCCTACTGAGTATGCAGTGATATTTACATGTTGTCTGAAGAGCTGTGAGGAGTTAATTTTTTTCAACTGTTCTTGTAGGTGGCTTGAAGCTCATGCTGCCACGATAAAAACCCATTTTACATTTGTAACCCAACACCAGCCAAAATTGATCACTTTGGCAACGCAACTCTGTCTGCTGAATACCTGGGCAGAGTAGGTGTGTTTATGCAAATACAGTCTGGTTCTGAAGTCTTTCCCCCCAGTTTATCACTAGATGTCAGGGGAAAGCGCATTCAGATGCTGCTTACACGTTGGGTTTAGTTTCCAATAGAAAGTTCCCTTCACCCAGCTGTAGATTCCAGATAAACACAATAAAACACAATAAAAAAGTATAATCTGATCCCTGAGACCCCATCAGAACAAATCTCTACCTACTTCAGAACAACAAATGAGCTCATACTCACCTAGCATTTTGGAGGCAGACAGTCAGGGAAGCCTTTCTTCCAAGTTTCTCCCAGGCCTCTTTCTCCATCTCCCCTTTCTACTTTTAGAGGCCATTTTTATTAAACTAACAGATCCCACTTGTTCTCCCTGACCTGATTTATCATGTTGTTCCAGTTATTTGCCACCAACTCCACTGACGTTGATGGAACTGAACTGGCGTTGAACAGGAGTCATGCATAGTGAATCAGACCTAAGACTCCATTTGGTATAGCTATTATGGGCAACATTCTCATTTACATTAAGACCCATTTATACTGCTCTGCATGTAAATGTCAATAGAATAAAATGAGAATCGGCCCTTTGGGTGCAGGTGTAGCCCAGTTAAACCATTAGGTTCTCAGTGACTCCTGGACTATTTTCCAAGCCTAGATATCTCAGTACCAGCTCTTTCAAATATAACTGTGTTGGGTTATGCAAATTCCCATTGATGCAGAAGCATGGGCAATGGGTAGCATAGGCAGGGGAAAGCGTTGCCTCCCCAAATAGCCCACGCTCCACCGTAAGGCCCCCTCCTGCTTGTTGTTAGTTGGCCCCCACCCAGGCAGGCTGCTCCTCTTCCGGGAGATGGGGCTAGGGCGGCTGGGACTTGGGGTGGCTGGGGCCACCCAGCATTGGGGGAGCCCCGGGCAGTGGGGCTGCACCGCCCAGTGTTCCAGGGCTGGGGGGGAGGAGTGGGGAGGGCTGTGTGCTGCCCACCTGGTCCTCCAGGGCAGGTGGGAGGGCTGTGCGCTGCCCACCCACTCATTGGTTCAGGGCTAGGCGCTCCATTGCCTCCTGCCTGGCGCTCTGGGGCTGGAGATGCTCGGAGAGGGGCTGGCGGCCATGTGGGGCACGACTTTGGGCTTCCAAGGGGAAGGGGGTGGGAGGGGCGGGACCTCAGGGAGGTGGGCTTGTTATACCAATAGAATAAAAACCAGCAGGATCTTATTAAGAGGGATAAGGCAAAGATGCCACATTTATTGTAAATATAATGATAAAGCAAAAGATAAAAGTAAACAACGTTGTTTGACTACTTATTCCTATCACTGCTTATTTCTTATACACACACACACACACATATATATATATTCATTCACACAATCATTCATTCAAGTTCTGTATAGGTGTTATAGTTACTAGCCTAGAAGTTGCTCATGCCAAGTTACTGGCCAGGTAGCTTGGTCATGAAGATGGAGCCGAGTCTGTGTCAGGTGCACCTGATGCTCCTGGAGGTTGGCAGCAGAACTGGCGTCTCAAAATCCTCAGTCTTGAGAGTCCATTCTTATAGGAATTAATTCCTATGTTAGTCTATGGGAGCTGTTTCATCCTGCTGTTGCTGACTCAATCAGCGGATGGCACATTCCTGGGCACATTCCTGGTGGCTCCACACTGTCCAAAGTTTGTGTTTCTCATCCTTCCAGGTGATGGGGTGGATCCCAATTTACCCTCCGGGGGTTCTGGTGGTCCACTTTACACATTCTTCGGCCGATGGATACTCCCTTTCTAGGCTGGCACCTCCCTAACTATTCAAGTACATCAAGCATTCATCAACATACATTCCATACCTTAACCATATTTTAATTTACTGTCTCCACCACTTTCGGGGTGTGTGCTAATTCATTGGAGACTCCCGGCCCTTTAATCACAGAGGGTGGGGGTCTGTTTCTAGGAGCCGTTGCTGTTACAATGAAGTGAAAGTCACTTAAGGGCTTATAGCGTTTGTTTACATTGTATCAATTACTTCAAGAACAAAGTCAATTAACTTGTTTGTAAGTTTTACATAGTGATAAAGTATCTTTCACAGGACAGATACAATCAATGGTTTCTACAGACAGTAGCTTACAAGTTTTAACAGCAGACCCAAGAGATTTTTGTACTTGGTGAAACTGTTGGATTTTAAAGTGTGGGGGACAAATTATTGGCGGGTCACTGTCACTTGGGGGAATCACTGTTAGTACCTTCTTTAATATCTCTACAGGCTGGGCCAGGAGTTAGCCTCTCCGAGCCTGTGGTTCATCCACCACCCATGTGCAGAAGACTGTGCTAAGAGAAAGATTCCTATTGGAGATGGATGTAACAGAGAATAAGGAATTTATTAGGAGCTATGTAGCAATTCTACCTCTTTCCTTAGCTGGAATAACCAACTAACATGCCTTGAAATCCATGCACTTTGCAGTCTCTCCAAGAGCCAAGTTCCTAATGCATTGCAATACCTATGGATGTCATATAGAGCCACCATTTTAAATTACCTCCATTTTTGATTGCACACATCATTTATTCCAGACACAGGGATATTTATACAAGATTTCTGTTGAACTTCTGTCAGTGCACTTGCAATAAATTACAATAAAACAGCTTGATCTCAACTGCCAAGTCAAAGAGGGAGGCAGTCTCTAGGGGGCATGTGGCTCAGACAATGAGCTTTACCAATCACCTAGAGCTGTACCCAGATATCTACTGGAAGCCATTGTAATCTATGGGGCACTGGTATAATGTGCTCCCTGTGAGAGCTGTATTCCGTCCCAGCTAATGCTTCCAGGCTGGCCCCATGTAGAGGGCACCAAGACAATCTTAGAGATAACAGAGGCATGGATCTTGCAGACAGGGGGGAGGGGATAGTGCGTGTGCCTCTTTGCATTCTCCCCCCACAGTGAAAATATTTACACACCTGTGGAAGAAGGGTTGAGGGGCAGCATGTGGTAAATGCTTGGACTCCCACAGTTCTGTGGTGAATAGAGGCCTTCTCTCCCCCATGCTGCTAGTCTTACCATTTTGTGGATTATGGAGCTGGTTGAAAATAGTCCATCAAAACTTCTTTTTTTTTAACAGAAATTTTGATTTGTGATGAAACAAATGTTCACAGAAGGGTCTGCTTCCCTCAATGGCTTTTTTTCAACAGAAACCTGTAAACTGAGGGTTTGGGTTTGGGAAGTTTGCAGTTTTGGTTGCCAAAAGCGAAACCATTTTTGGTTTTTTGAAGAAAAAGTGACACTTTACACTGAAAATTTTGATGAAAACAAAAATGCTTGGTCTTGTCAAAATGCTCCCAGGGAAAAATACCCATTTTCTGACCCTCTCAAGTGATTTATCCATTTAAGCTGCAGACCTGTGAGCATCCAATCAGTGATGCCTCCATTCTTAGCAGCCATGTTTTTCCTTGTGCCAGAATGGGGACTGGAGAGTACATGGAATGGAAAAAAGAGTGAGTTTATCCTGAAGAATTTGGAGCACTATTAAATAACCCTCTTTGGGTCTAAAATTAGGGATGGTTATGAAATAAGAAGGCAGCTTAACCAGTAAGTTGGTTTATGGCTGCATCTGATACAACAGGAACTCAATTTTCTGTACAAAGTGCAGTACTTTTGATGTTTACTAGTGCTTTCTGAGACCATCATTGACAGCGTGGTATACCAGCGTATACAAAACCAGCTGATCTTTTACAATGGACTCCTTTAGGCTGTTGTGTCTGGCAGTTGTGGCTACCTGCACCTCCACCTTTATGGTATTCTCATCCTTTTGTCTATTTTCGGGCTCAAGGGCAGGGCAAGGTTTCACTGCTTCTGCGATTTTGAAATTGGCTTTTTATGTTGCAGATCAGAAACTCCACTGAAGATAAGGGTAATAACGAAATGGTTATGCACGTAGGCCTAAAGGAAAATGGTTGGGTTTTACTTACGAGGCTGGGAGTAGTACAAGCAGTATCGTTCTGCAAAGGTTCACTGACATCTTGATAGTAACAGACACATGTTGATTCATTTGATAATTTGCAACACAACTGAAAAGCAATATCCCAGAAATTAATGCAGGTAAGCAAAAAAGAGGGGGAAATAAAAATAATATGGCAGTGTGATGAAAACTAACATTAGATCAGAGCTTACTTTTGGAACCAGCAAAACCTGCAGCCAGGAGGGGGACAGACAGTTCCCCCAGTATGTTGGAAAATCCCACATGTAACATGGATGAAGTAGGTCCTGCAAAGGAGGTGAAAATGTGTGCGATGTTTATTGGCTACTTCCATGGAGAAAGGAGAAGATCTGTCCTTTCAGTCATGGTGAAGGATAGCCGGTAAGGAGGGTGTAGAGCTGGGAGGAAAGAAGGGGGTTGAGAGGGAGGTGTTGGTGCAAAGAAGAGTTTAAAAGGCAATCGGAAGCTCTCCAAGGATAACCATGCAGGGAGCCCGTCACATTGTAAAGTTTGCTTCCCTAAGAGTACTCCTGGGCAATTAGTGGTCTGCAGAGCCTGTTCATAGATGTCCACAGAATGAAACCACAGCCGGACGATTGGAGAAATAGTCGTGGGTAGTTCAAGCAAGGGGTCCTCTGTTCCATTGTGTCCTGCAGAATGAAATGGTAGGGGAACCTCAGGGGGTGAATCTAATTTAACATCTATTTGGTTCATGAATTTTACACTTACATGTATCTTAAGTAAGTTACTTGGTATTAAACTCTCCTTTGACAGAGATATAGGCAGGAATCTTTCTGCAGCTTAAATATCTTGAACCCTGCACTGGGACTTTGCTCTTATTGTGAGAGAGATTTTCCATTTCCTGCCATCTCTTGCTATCTATCTTTTGTGGTGTGCCTGGTTTCCTTACTGGTGGAGGATGTTGTGCTAGTTCTTACTGTCCTCTCTTGTGATATTTTGTTTATCAAGGTGAACATTTTAAAAGTAGGGCTGTTAACTCATGCCATTAACTTAAAAATTAATTGCTATTAAAAAAATTAATCATGATTAATCGCCGTTTTGATCGTATTGTTAAACTATAGAATACCAATTGGAATTTATTAAATATTTTGGATGTTTTTCTACATTTTCAAATATATTGATTTCAATTACAATATGGAATACAAAATATACAGTGCTCACTTTATATTATTTTATTACAAATATTTGCACTGTACAAATGATAAACAAAAGAAATCGTATTTTTCAATTCACCTTGTACAAGTATTGTAGTGAAATCTCTTTATCGTGAAAGTGCAACTTACAAATGCAGATTTTTTTATTACATAACTTCACACAAAAACAAAACAATGTAAAAGTTTAGTGCCTACAAGTCCACTCAGTCCTACTTCTTGTTCAGCCAATCGCTAAGAAAAACAAGTTTGTTGACATTTACAGGAGATAATGCTGCCCGCTTATTTACAAAGTCTCCTGAAAGTGAGAACAGAGATTCACATGGCACTTTTGTAGCCACCATTGCAAGTTATTTACATGCCAGATACACTAAACATTCATATGCCCTTTCATGCTTTGGCCACCATTCCAGAGGACATGCTTCCATGCTGATGACACTTGTTAAAAAAACAATGCATTAATTAAACTTGTGACTGAACTCTCTGGGGGAGAATTGTATGTCTCCTGCTCTATGTTTTACCCGCATTCTGCCTTATATTTCATAATATAGCAGTCTCAGATGATGACCCAGCATGTTGTTCATTTTAAGAACACTTTCACTGCAGATTTGACAAAACACAAAGAAGGTACCAATGTGAGCTTTCTAAAGATAGCTACAGCACTCGACCAAAAGTTTAAGAATCTGAAGTGCCTTCCAAAATCTGAGAGGGATGAGGTGTGGAGCATGCTTTCAGAAGTCTTAAAAGGGCAACACACCAATGCGGAAACTACAGAACCCGAACCACCAAAAAAGAAAATCAACCTTCTGCTGGTGGCATCTGACTCAGATGATGAAAATGAACATGCATCGGTCCGCACTGCTTTGGATCGTTATTGAGCAGAACCCGTCATTAGCATGGATGCATGTCCTCTGGAATGGTGGTGGAAGCATGAAAGGGCATATGTATCTTTAGCACATCTGGCACGTAAATATCTTGCAACATGGACTACAACAGTGCCATGAGAACACCTGTTCTCACTTTCAGGTGACATTGTGAACAAGAAGCGGCCAGCATTATCTCCTGCAAATGTAAACAAACTTTACTGAGCTTTTGGCTGAACAAGAAGTAACTTGGATGGACTTGCAGGCTCTAAAGTTTTACATTGTTTTATTTTTGAATGCAGTTATTTTTTGTACATAATTCTCATTTGTAAGTTCAACTTTCATGATAAAGAGATTGCACTACAGTACTTGTATTAAGTGAATTGAAAACTACCATTTATTTTATTTTTACAGTGCAAATATTTATAATAAAAATTGTATTCTGTGTTGTATTGAAATTAATATATTTGAAAATGTGGAAAACATCCAAAAATATTTATATAAATGATATTCTATTATTGTTTAACAGTGCGATTAAACATGATTAATTTTTTTAATTGCTTGACAGCCCTATTTAAAAGCTATCTTACAAGTCAGTTTGATGGTGAACATTTCACAGTTTGGATTGTATATTTGACATTAAATGAAAAAAGAAAACCTTTAGGAGGCATATCTATAGGGCCAGATTTTGAATGCCTTAGTAGGCTATCCAGACCTCATACTGGTGGTGCATAAAACAGGCATTTATATGCGTAAGTGCTGATCTGAATGACCAGACGAAAGTGACAATGTCTAAAACAATTAGCTATTTGTATAATTGACTAGAACATCTCTAGTTACATTGGATTGCATAAAAAGATATATAGGATATAAACCCTCCTGCTTCAGGACACAAGCCAACCAGTAACACCCTGGAGGTTAGGGAAGAAACTTCGTCCATGGGCAGGTGCTGTGCAATTGTCTGTTATGGAGATTTTACTCCTTCTGTTAAGCATCTGGTATTTAGCCATTGTTGGAGACAGCTTACTGCAGTCTGGTGTGACGATTCTTATGTATCATACATTTCTGTACTGTTAGAGTAGGTAGAGAGACAGACCTGAGCTGAATTGGTCAGATCCAGTTCTGAGGTTTATGGGGTGCCCACAAACAGGACCTGGGTTTGGTAAAAGTATAACTGAATTTCTTGATAAAACGTATTATTGCCCTGGCCTACTGAAAACTGTTGTTTATCTCATTTCAGCTACAGGAAGGCAGTTTTTTTGAAGGTAATGTTATCGTGTCGAAACACGTAGTTGATCTGATTATGCTTCAGGGAGATTGTGGCACATGTTTCAAAATGTTAAGTAAATCCACATATTTTTTCTTAACAGCCAGAGAGAAATGCACACTGAAAAACTACTCACGTAGATGGAAATTTCCCATCCCTGCATCCTGAGTGATAGCTTGGGTAACAAGGCTCTTCGTGTGGTGGCACTCTATTGTTTGGACTTACACTAGTTTGACACTAATGGAAATGAGCTCAGAATCAGGGCCCTATTGAAAGACCTAGTCTTCACTAGGAGGGTTTTGCCTATTTAACCATTCCAGTATAGTTAAACCGGTACAACCCTCTTAATATTGACACCAGGATAAGTACCCTTATACGGATATAACTGTATTGTTTATTCTGTTTCCCCAACCAGCGTAAGCTATACTGATACCAGCACTTTTATACTGATATAACTGCATAGACATTAGAGCTTTTATTGGCGTAACTATTTTGGTGAAAAGTCACACCCCAACCAACATAGCTATGCCAGCAAAACTTGCTAGTGTAGACCTGCCAATCAAGTTGATATTTAAGAAATTAACAGCAGCACTAGGAGGACTGGAGTTACTCTCCATTTAGGAGCCAGTTCAGAGTTTCATTTGTAGACATCAAATGCGCCACCGTCATGAAAGGCCCACAGCCTCCATGTGGATGTTCATATTGGCACCAACAAGGATAAACACCCATTTTAGGCACGTGCGTATTCTACAGCTAAATTCCAAAGGCTTGATCCAGCTTCTCTGGAAGTCAGTGTGAGTCTTCCCATTGATATCCGTGTGAGTGGGATCAGGCCTTAAATGCTGATTAGAGCATCCCATTGAGACATGTAATTACCTTATGTGTGGAACTAAACAGAGGGATTACAAATTCATTCCATAGTTTGCACTTGACTCAGCCTGTTGACAGTTTGCCTGGAACCCAGAAGTATTGTATGTATTGCATTCATTTCTTGAAACGTCTTTTCTTACAGATCTCATCCCTTGGATGAAATCTGAAGTCCCAGTGTATCCTTGAAATGCACTGACTCTAATCATGAGAACTGTAAACAAAAAATCATCCACTACAGACCATATAAACTGTTTGATTTAAACAACAGTTGTGTTCCATGACACCAGCACATTTTCAGTTGAACAACTTAAACTGAGTTTCTCTGCTGGTTTTGGCAAAGTAAACAGGTAGCTTCATCTCAAACTGTTTAATTGTCTCAAAAAACTCAAAATGCTTCTCATAGACATACAGCACATGAAAAGATGGGAGTTGCCTTACCAACTGGGGGGTCAGTGCTAACGAGGCCAATTCAATCAAGGTGGATGTGGCCTATTCCCAACAGTTTACAAGAAGGGGTCAATATCAACAGAGGGAAAATTACTTTTTGTAGTGAATTAAGTTAGTATATCATGAGGTGGCCATATAAGCACTTTCCTTTATAATCCAAAATGTGAACAGTGCATCTGTGTATCTTTTCAGGATAATTGTTCTCTGAAAATTGGCTGTAGTTGTGTTGTTTCTAAGTTTAGGCACCTGGCAGTGATATACTTTCAATTAATTCACATTGTGTTGTAGGTTTTTTCCTTTTTCACATACATTTTCAGTGCTGAATGCATGCAAATCCTGTTATTTGTTCATTTTTTAAATTTGCCCATGATTGTCCTGTTCTCACATTGTATATGTTGAACCAAATTTGAAACATGTTTCTTTAAACCAAGATTCCCATGGAAATATTTTGCTAACAATGGATCCTATCTTGCTAAAGATATCTTCACTTCCAAACCATGCAGGCTGCACAAGTCCAGGAATACAGGCTTTTAAGTAGGCCTGTCTACAGTTTAGGCAAAAATTCAGTCCACTGGGAAGGGCAAAACCTTTCTTAAAAAAAAATCCCTGTGTGTTGTGATCTTGTGAAATCACCAGGGCGGGGAACTCATGTAAATAAACTCTCTATCCTTGGTCCATCTAGATTTCTTGTGAGGGACGTTACATTTGTAGATGGACAGGTTTTCCTATTTAAAGAGCAACAACGTGGATTTTGAATTGGACTCACTCTGTCGCCCTGATCACTAATGGCTCCTGCTCACCTCTTTGGGAAGAACTGGGTGAGGTACCCTGTGATCTCTCAGAGGCCCCCCACTTTCTCAAGTACTCTCCAGTCACAGGGGGTGTGAAGTTTAGTCTTTGGCTCAGTGGGCTTATCTCTGGCTGGCAGGCACAGAGCTGTTATCCTGGGAGATCCAGATGTCTTCTTGCCTTCAGTCCCTTTATAAATCTCCTTTTGTTGATTGCCAGACAGAGAGAATTCACCTCTCCCATGTGATGATGTTGGGGGGAGTCTGTGATTTCACTGCCTTGGGGGTCTATCTCTGATAGTCACTGAACCATAGACTTCAGATCAGGGCTGACGAGGGGCGGGGGGAAGCCGGTACAAATTACCGGGGCCTGGCGGTCCGGAAGGGGGCCCGGCTTCCCCGGCTTCCCTCCCCTCTCGTCGGCCCTGTTTAGCCTTGCTGTGGGGCCCGAACCCACTCTCGACAGCCCTGCTTCGGATTCGGAAGCAGCTTTTATTGCTGGTGATCTTCAGAAGCTCATAGAGCTTCCAAGGCCCAGAAGTCCCAGAGAAGCTATTTTGAGCTGGATGGGCCCTTGGCGGTGGTTCATAAATAAAAACACCTCTGTGCTTTTTTTTTTTTTTAAGTGTTTACAGTTTCTTACATTGTCTGAATTACTTACCTGTTGGTGATTGTAATGTATGTACAGATAGAAGGCACATTATCTATATTCCTAATGTTTTGTTTCATTATGCGCTGGTCTTAGGCAATTCATGCACAATGGATTTCAATTTCACAGAGCAAGAAGTGGCCAATGTGGTTTCACCAGGGACCTGCTCCAAGATTTTGTTTGAAATAGTTTTTATCGGTTTTCAGTAAAAAGGAAACTTTTAACCAAGTTTAAATAAATGTGTCTGCCAGTCCCTGAGACAAGTTTGCTGGGCCTTTAAATTCCATAAGAAGTCAACACATAAAACACTTGCATCTGAAGAAGTGAGGTTCTTACCCATGAAAGCTTATGCTCCCAATACTTCTGTTAGTCTTAAAGGTGCCACAGGACCCTCTGTTGCTTTTAACACATAAAAAGAACCTCATAGAGCCTGAGTCTCCGTTCACTTACCCCAATTCTATACCATCTAACACCACTGATTTAAACTGAGTTGTTTTTGGCTTTATACCAGTATGAATGACAGGAGAATCAGAGAAACCTGAAGAAGAGCTCTGTGAAGCTTGTTCCTTCCACCAACAGAAGTTAGTGCCATAAAAAATATTACTTCAATCCAAGTTTACCGAAGTCCATTTGCAAGAACATGTAATTGAGCAGCCTGATATCTTTCTCTCTTAGGAGAATCAGACACATTTATTTCAATTCATTCTCACTCCGAGATCACACCTGGAAAAAATCAACTCAGAAGGTGAAAGTTTCAGAAAACTATGAGAAAATGAAAAAGAGCCTTAGAATGTAAACATGTAGGGAACCTTAACTATAGCTATCACTGATTCTTTGGCTATAATAGACACCTTAATCGACAAGTACAGAGCAAAGGGTTTGCAAAAAGAAGAGGTAGCTTGGGAAGCCAACCACTGTTGTACAAAGTTTGAGCCAGGTGCTCATCATACATACATTTTGCACTGTTTGTGTGCAGACTATCTGAAAACAAGGCTGTTGTTGTTATATTGTAGGTATATTATATCATCCTGTGGTAAAACCCATAGGGAGAAACAGAAAGACCAGGAAATGCCACAAAGTTCACCTTGCAGAGTTTATAGTGCATGTTTCTATAGCATTGGAACAAATTCTGCTGTCACACTCGCAGTGATGTAAATCTGTAGTCATTCCACTCAAGCAAATGGAGTTAATTTGGATTTATGCTAGAGTAACTGAGATTAGAATCGGCTGGCTCTAGTTTTTTTGCTGCCCCAAGCAAAAAAAAACAACTTCCAAGAGCGCAACTGCCAAAGCAAAAAATAAAAATAAAAATCTCCGAGAGCAAACTGCCGAAGCAAAAAATGCCAGCCCTGGAATGCTGCCATGCCGTCTCTGGAGTTGTGCCACCCCAAGCGCGTGCTTGGTTTGCTGGTGCCTAGAGCTGGCCCTGTCAGCAACGGAAATAACTTCCTTAATCTCTGGGCCAATTTCAGACCTGGAAGCAGTACTTGAGGTTGGGGTCTGGCCCGTCAGCTTTTGAAATGAAGACAGAAAGATATCAGGCTGCTCAATTACATGTTCTTGCAAATGGACTTAGGTAAACAATGATAATGATATCTCATGCAATTGAAAAAAGATGGACTATTTTAATAATAACTCTCCTGGTAAAAATGATGGGTTCAAAGTTTCTTTCACGGTGCTAAGTGCAAAGTTCAAGGAACTGCTCTATAAATTGAAAACGTTGTAAATTGTAAATGCCCTGTTTTCTCTCTCCACTGCAAGAATGGTTTCCACTTACTTCTTCCCATGCCTGTGTCTCATATTATGTTTTGCCTATTGCACTACATTCTCGGTAAGTCTAACTCTTGTATTGCCAGATCTTCTCTTTCAGCATGTTATACATCTTGTACAGCGTGTATTTTACTGTCTTTCAGATTAGACACCCTCCAAGGGGAGATGGTAAGGACTCAGTCAACTATTTCTAGTGTTGAGATATCTTCTTTTATTTTCTGTGGGTGGAGCGGGGGATGCATAATGTTTTCTTCTTAATTTGCTTTTCTTACAGCACGCGATGCTGATGATGGTGAATTGAGGGAGGACATTCCAGCAATAAATTTAGGTGGGTTGCATTTCTAATTCCTATGCAGTCCTTTTGAGATGGTTGTAAGCAAAATGCTGGTGCAATCTTCTAATATTTAGAGCTTTTAATTTCTTTTAGTCATTTTTTTTTTAAAAGTTGGTGACACGCTCAAGCAGGGCAGGCAGTCATATCTGTGGAAGCAGAGAAAGAACTGACAGGAAGGGGATTGCAATGCATGACAGTTTGTTAGCAAGAGTCAGGCTAACTGTAATCCTAATAACGCGAGATTTGTAGAAGCTAATATTGTGTGAGGGGAGTGGGAAAGAACTGTGTGAGAAGTTGTTGCGACCTTGTGTAGATAATATGGAATGTAGACTAGAGTCTAAATAAGTGAGAAAAATAAGATATCAGGATGACCTATTTATAAACAAAATGCAGCTGTTGCTTATTATTGTCTGTAACAAAAGGTATAAATGCTTGCTGTAATTGTTTACCTGTAGAGAGACCTGCCTAGGAGGGGGAGACCCTGTCTCTTAGTGCACTCTCTCCCTCTACGCAATTGCTTGAGAAAATAAAGTATCTGACTTTGCTGTACCCAACCAAAGAGTGAGAACTGTGTTATTCTCCGACATATCAATGGACATAAACAAACATAGTGAAGGCAGGGTAGGACTGAACATCCTCCTGCACCACTAGTATTCCTGAATCTTAGCCCTGCAACAATCCTGCTGTCCAAGCCTTGGGCTTCTCCTGGCTGAAAACCACAGGGTCATACTGACCTGTGTGGTAATTCTGTGATGTTAATGAACATCCACTAGGGTGAGAGCCTTTCACTCCCGAAGACTTGGGGCTATTGGGCCAGATCTGTAGCTGAGGGGAATTTACACTGAAGTGAATGATACTACTCCAGTTGACGGTATGGCCCAGAGTGGGGTGCCAATTAGGAATAGCTTTAGAAGCCAGTTAGCACTCCCCCCCCCCCCCGCCATAACAGCTGGTTCTAGAGAGTGGGCAGTAATTTAGTGGCTTTACTGTGTTTCTGTCTGAACTATATAGAAATTACATGGAAAAACACACAACAAAATGAACCCACTTCATTTAATTTTCTATTTTTTGTAATCTGATTTTGATATATATATATATACAAATATATTGATAAATATATGTATGCATATTTTTTCTATTCTATTCTTATCATTGGAGCAGCTTACCTAAGGACATAGTGGATTCTCCATCACTTAAAGACTTCATATCAGAACTGGATCTCTTTATAAAAGAGATGCCCTAGCTCAGACACAAGTTATCGGCTTGATGCAGGAATCATGGGGTGAAATCCTATGGCCTGTATTATACAGGAGGTCAGACTTGATGATTGGAATAGTTTCCTCTAAACTTAAAATCTATGAAGCTATGATTATAGTGAGGCAAAGACATTGGAGCATAGACAGCCATAAGGCAGAGTAAACCTCTCATAACATGCTTTTTAGTAACCTGTCGAATTAGGTAGCAGCATCTGCTGTTAATTTAGGGACAGATAATTTACTTCAGTGAGACTAGAAACAGGCCCTTAATAATTATCCATAAACATCACTTGTGGACTTGAAACTTCCATGGTTACATAAACTCAGCATTTTTCAGGTTATAAAATAACAGTATTTGAGATTTAATTTAAATAATCTGTTCCTAAATTGCTTTGCAGCTGCTGGCCTGAACCTCTTTCAGGGGGATATCTTACTGCCAGTAAGTATTTTGTAAATGCATGGACGTAATTCGTACTCGTCATATTTGCAGTACTATTAGCCCTCTTCCCTATTCCAGGGGGAATAATCTTTCCCTCTGTTTTCAACAGAATGAGCGTAATGCCCTGAGAAATGAGATCTACAGATGGAAGTTCCCTATTCCCTATATTCTGGGTGATGACCTAGGTAAAGCAGACTATATTTTACTCTTCAAATTTTAGGGCCAAATCCTGGTCTCATTGGAGGTAACAGGATACCAGAATTTGACCCTAACAAAAATGACATTATGACATTCAAGCTTTTCAAAATACACTAATAAGCAGGCCCACCAATTACACTAAGATCAAATTCCACAGCATCACAAAGATACAGCAAAAAATGTAATTTAAAGTGTTTGTCTCTTACTGTGTGTAGCGGGGTGGGACATGTACCAGATGTCCCAATTTTATAGGGACAGTCCCGATTTTTGGGTCTTTTTCTTATATAGGTTCCTATTACTCCCCACCCCCTGCCCTGATTTTTCACACTGGCTGTCTGGTCACCCTACGGGGTGGTCACCCGCACCAAGCCTGAAAGGGTTACAGCTAGAGTGACCAGACAGCCAGTGTGAAAAATCGGGACAGGGGATCAGGGGGTAATAGGAGCGTATATAAGAAAAAGACCCAAAAATCGGGACTGTCCCTATAAAATCGGGACACCTGGTCACCCTAGTTACAGCCAGCCCTTGGAGAGGGCTGGGGCTGTGAGCTAAAGGCTGGGCTGATAGGGGAAACAGCCTCAGCTGGGGCCACGCCCCAATCAGGCCACAGCTGGCCTTATAAAAGGCTGTGAGCCAGGAGTTCAAAGAGTCTCTCTTGCTGTTGAGAGAGACGGGCCTCGCTGCTGGGGAGCTGAGCCAGGTACCTGGAGTGTAGCAGGGCTGGGGGAAGGTGAGAGGAGCTGGGGAGCAGCAGCCTGGAAACCCCCCAGCTGCAGGCCTTGCTAAAGGCAAAGAAGGGTACAGAGGTGCAGCCCAAGGTAGGCAAAGGCAGCAGGTCCAAACCCCCCTTTGCCAATGATGAATGGCTTGTACACGCAGTCTGCCCCAGTGAGTGGGGGCTAGATGGTGACTGGCAGTAGCCTAGACTGAGGTGAGGTGGGGATAGAGGGTTGGGGGTTGCCCTGGGAAGGGAGACCCAGAGACTGCGGGGTTCTGCAGGGGGCAGAACCCCGAGAGAAGGGGCACTGGGGTCCGGGAGGGACATGGGGGCCTGTGACAGGTGAGACACCGGCCTGCAGAGGGTGCTCCGGAGCTGGAAACAGAGCTAATTCCCAGGATGACCAGCAGGAGGCGCTGCAGCAGTGAGTTGCGCATCACTGCACTGCGATATAGCATAATGCATGTACAGCATATAGCTTATCTCCACAAACAAGTGCTCTACAATATATTAAAGGTACCTTTTGAAATATATTTTCCAGATCTGAATGCCAAGGGAGTCATCCTTGAAGTGTTTGAAATGTTCCGTCTTAAGTCTTGTGTGGATTTCAAGCCATATGAAGGGGAGAGCACCTATATACGATTTCAAAAAGCGAATGGGCAAGTATTATGATGACCTCCTAGATTCTTGTTTAATTTTCTTTGTGCTTTGCTGCACACTCTTAAACAGCCACCACCACTTTCCCGAGAGGTGTTTCCATTTCAGTGGTGGGTGAAGTGGTCCCTATGTACACTCCTTACCTATTTTGCAGGGGTGTTGGGAGGCAGAATTTGGGATCTGAAATCTTCGGAAGAAAAGATGCCATGAAAGCTCAAGTTATTGAAATGCAGTTTTTATTTCCTGTGTATAAACTATCCCCAGCTCACTGAGTACAAAGGAGGTAGCTAGAAAAAGATAGGAATCTTATCAAGTATATCACTTATGTATGTTTCTTTTTTCTCAGGGTTTCTTAAAGGCCTTTTCAGAGTCATAAAGGTTATTATATTTTCCCCTGTCCTCCACTCTGCCTTGGTTTATTTATCCTCCAGACTGAAGATATTCTTTCTGGATCCCATCAGGGTCCATTCTGAGTCATCCAGAGAAGTCACCAGTGAATGACATAAAGTGGCTACACTTAGATGCTGAGCATGCTACCTCTGCAACACTCTTAACCCCCGCTGGCCAGGTGCAAGAAACTGAGCTGAAGTCAATAGCTCAGATCCCAGCACATTGTGCTGCTATAACATTAGAGGGAAATATGCTGTCAAACACTAGGCCAGTCTATTACATACTCCTTCATAAGATGCCTACGTGCTTCTCATCCTAAATCCCTCTAGTGACAAATTCTTCTTTAGCACGAGAGGTGGAAGGTTCAGTCTTCACTGATGAGGGTGGTGTCTGTATGGGTATTCCAATCTGACCATGTGTTTCATTGCAAAATGGCACCCAAGATGGGACCATAGGAGGAGAGATTAAAAAGATTCAGATTGTTCATCTTAGGAAGGAGATGACTAAGGGTTGTGTGTGGGGGGATAGGATAGAGGCCTATACAATCATGAATGGTATGGAGAAAGTGAATAGGAGAGTGTCAATTACGCCTTTACATGGCACAAGAACTAGGGGCAACTTGATGATGATTTCAAACATAAGGAAGTACTTCTTCACACAGCACACAGTCAACCTGTGGATCTCGTTGCCAGGGGATGTTGTGAAGGCCAAAAGCATAACTGTGTTCAAAAAAGAATTAGATAAGTTCATGGAGGATAGGTCCATCAATGGGTAGTAGCCGAAGTGGTCAGGGACGCAACCCTATTCTCAGAGTGTCCTTCAGGGCTGGCCCACAACATTTTGGCACCTGAGGCAGGGAGTTCAAATGACGCCCCCATGCCCCCTCGCTTGGGCCAAAACTTTGAAAGGTCTCAATTCTGCCTTCTTCCTGTTCTACTCCTCTCATGGTACTGCTCTGCTACCTACCCCAATAAAGGAGAACTAATAACTTAAAATGCCTGTTCAAAAATGTTCAAAATGTTAAGTAACACTTAACTTTCAAACACCTGAACAGCAAATGTAACTTTTCTTGTCTGCATAGTAAACACTGGCATTTTTATCTGTTTCAATAATTAAAGTGGTGCTTTCTGTGCCTTCTTGGTTGCAAAGATTTGAACTGCTTCCTGAAGGTCCACAGTCTGGGCCAGCTCATGCTCTATTGAGATGGTTGCAAGGCTGACCAGCCTCTCCTGTGTCATTGTGGAGTGTAGATGTGTTTTTATTAACTTCAGCTTGGAGAAGCTGCGTTCTCCACTGGCAACTGTTACAGGAAGTGTTAGAAGTATACACAGAGCAACAAAAGCATTTGGAAAGAGAGTCGTCATCGTATTTGTGCACATATATTCCAGAACAGCCTCTGGAGTTGATCCTGCTGAAATGTATCTTGAAAGGGCTTTCAGTTCATCACCTAAATCACTCGCATCAATATCGCGCATGTTATCATGTGTCAACACTGTCTCTAGTGCCCTGCATTGCTGGTGTAGGTCTTCTTCAGGTATAATGAGGAGTTTTGAAATATCATACAATATCCCAAATATACTGCTGTGTTCCTTGAGCTGCATGAAATGTTCTTCAACTGACTGTATTGCACCATCTAGCACCTGGTTAAATAATTCAACTTTGAATTATTGTTTGGGGTCTCTTGTGGGATTATCCTGTGCCTCGTAATCAAAATGTCTTCTTCAGTGATTCTTGTATTCTTGAATGGGTGAGAAAATAGCTTCAGTGTGAAGTTCCTCTGACAACTTCTGTGCACTCTTCAGAATGTTTTGAAATCCCTCATCTGACCAGTAAGACTGTAGGTATGGCTTTGCTTTGTCCAGTTGTTCCATTGCTCCAGATATATCAAGGTCAACACCTTGGAGTCTCTTGCTTACAACATTTATTTCAACCAGTATGTCATGCCACAACACTAAGCCACACAGAAATTTGAAGTTATGTATGTTTCTGGTGATTCCATTTCCCTCTGCCACTGTTCTCCCATGAACAGTTCCTGTCATAGCATTATCCTCTATAATGGCAACTATGGCATCATCTGTCTTCCCAATTTGGTGTTTGATGGGCTTTATCGCCTCCACTCGACTTTCCCATCGTGTGGCACGAAGTGGTTTCAATGTCAGAGAGGATGTTCCCAGATGTTGCTTCAAAATTTGCCATTGATGAGTTGATGCAGAGAAAAATACATAGATGCTTTGAATTACATTAAAAAATTTAGCAGCTTCACTAGAAGCTGATGCTGCATCACTGACCACCAAGTCTGGTTTTAAGATTAAGTTAGATAAGTTTATGGAGGGAATGGTTTAATGGTAAAACATAGTAGTCAAGGAAAACCAAGCAAAGGTAGGTAAATAGTATAATGGCTAACAGGGGTCAGGCTAGAGACTCTTGCCTATATGCTCGGGGTCTTACTGACCGCCATATTTGGGGTCGGGAAGGAATTTTCCTCCAGGGTAGATAGGCTGAGCCTCTGGAGGTTTTTCGCCTTTCTTCGCAGCATGGGGCAGGGATCGCTAGCAGGAGGGTCTCTGCCGATTGAAGTCACTAAAACACAGGATTGGGGACTTCAACAGCAGAGTCCAGGGAAGGGGTAGGGACGGTTTTATGGCCTGCAGCATGCAGGGGGTCAGACCAGATGATCATAATGGTCCCTTCTGACCTTAAAGTCTATGAGTCTATGAGTCTATAAGTTGAATGAATGAGAACTGCATGGGACTAAAAAAGCTCAAGAGTTTAACTCTCAGATCCCTGTCTGCACTCATCTGTTCTTTCCTCTCATGTTGGCAACATTATCGTAGCCCTGACCTCTCATGTCAGCTATTGCAATTCCCATTTCTTCCAGCTTTTTAAGAAGTACATTTGTCATACCAGCTCCTGTAGTATCATCAATGTCAATACATTCTCGAAAATGCTGTCTGACAGTCACCGTTGCAGGGACATTTTCACTAGGTTCTGTTGTTGTTACAAAATGCACCATTAAAGACATTTGTTCCGTATGGCTGATGTCAGGTGTGCAGTCCAGAATAACAGAGTAATATCTTGCTGACTTCAGATCTGCCACAATCTTCTGTTTGACTTTTGTTGCTGGTAACTGTGTGATCTCATTTTGAATTGTTTTTCCAAGGTAGTGGTGTGTGTACATTTCTTGGATGGTGACTCTTCTTAGATGCTCCTGGAGTACAGCATCAAACTCAGCCATCAGCTCCACAATTTTAAGCAAGTTTCCATTGTTTGGCACATACAGCTGATCGGAAGTGCCACGCAGTGCTAGGTTTTGGGTAGCAAGCATTCTCACAATGGCAATGAGCCTTTTCAGAACATTATGCCAGAAAAGAGACTCTGATGCAATCTTCTCTTGATGCTGATCATCTATGATGGCCTTTAACCTTAGTCTCATCTCAAGCACTTTCCACCTATGGAATGCTCTCTGGTGATTTGCTGCCTTCTCATGGCATGCCAGATTTCGAGCCAGATTTTTCCAGTCCTTTGTTCCTGTAGAACCTAATGTGGCTGGAACATTAGACTGGAAGAGTTTTCAACAAAAACAGTATGCAGCATTCTGGGTTTTTGAGTACATAAGCCATGGCCTCTCCACTTTGTCACCATTGGGGATTTCACGCCAGTAATGTGTTGGATGGAAACTTCTATTTTTATTGTGTTTGGGGAACATGAAATTTTTCACTTGCTGTGGCCCAGGCAGTACAAGGAAATCCCTCAGGCTACTGCTCAAGTCCACAGTCCTGGATCATCTAGACTTAAGGAACTAAACTCAGCAGCAGCTGTTTCTTGCGCCTCCTCCACACTCTTCTCTGATCTACACTTTTCTTCTGGAATGTGCATGGTTACATCCATTTCAGATGGAGATATGGATGCTGCAGTAGCTGCCAGGTCACCTGCACTCTGACTAACTGGAAGATCAGACATCTCCTCACCACTTACATCCTCACTGGGGCTGGAAGGCTCACCGGGAACATTTGTGTCTATGTATCTCAGGAGAGCTCCTTTCTGCTTAGATAGAAAAGCTTCCTTTGCTTTCTTTCTTTTTCTGAATGCTGTCCCAGAGGGGCATTTTCTTCTTTCACTCATGACTGCTGTTCTGTCCAGCTATAGTGGCTCTCAACACTCAGTTGAAGGGGACAAATAAGCAGGCTGGTAGCAGGGCCTGAGTGAGGGAAGATATCAGCGTCTTAAGGGCCTAACTGGCTCCTACTACTTCAGTTGACTGCCTGTTTTCCTCAAGTGGGTTCAGGGAAGCAGCAGGAAACAGGAAGCTCCCTGAGAAGCTGGTGTTAAACAGTCCATGCTCCTGGAGGTGCTAGAGAGGTCCATAAGAGGCTCCTCCTCCTCCTCTCTCTCCCTGCAGCTCCTGCTGCTTTCTGTTATTCCCTCTCACCTTTTTGCCTGCCTGCCCGTTATGTCTCTTCCTCCGGCACAGCACTCCACCATCTCTGTGCATGTAGAGCAGAGAGAATACATATGCACCAGCAGCAGATACAATTTTCTACACTCTGGGTCCTAGTGGCACTCCCCGCCCCTCACAGTCTGGCACCTGAGGCAGCTGTCTCAGTTCGCCTCATGGTAAGACCAGCCCTGGTGTTCTTAAACTTTCAACTGCTAGAAGCACCTGGCATTGGCCACTACCAGAAGACAGGACACTGGGCTAGATGGACCATTGGTCTAACCTAGTATGGCCATTCTTATGTTTTTAACTCTTGTTGACCTAAGACATTGTGAATGAGCTTGTCTAGCGGGGAGTATGTCATATACTGGCCTAATGCCTGAGCTAATGTCTCTGTTTGTCTTCCGAGCAGGGACTGCCTTCTTTCTTTGTGTTGGTCAAAACTGAGCACATTCTCAGCACCTTAATAAATAATAAATAATAACATTGGTTACTTAAATATCCAAAATGATTTTGAAAATACATAATGTAATTAG
Organism: Trachemys scripta elegans; assembly: GCF_013100865.1. NCBI lineage: Eukaryota > Metazoa > Chordata > Testudines > Emydidae > Trachemys > Trachemys scripta. The sequence continues at coordinate 188,232,983 of NC_048300.1, read as the reverse complement.
ATAGTCCTTAAATACAGACCTGCAAACTCTTCTTAAGCGACAGCAACAGAATTATTAAAGGTCCTCATGACCTATCAGGAAAGATTGAAAAAATTAGGTTTGTTTAGTCTAGAGGGGAGAATCATAGAATATCAGGGTTGGAAGGGACCTCAGGAGGTCATCTAGTCCAACCCCCTGCTCAAAGCAGGACCAATCCCCAACTAAATCATCTCAGCCAGGGCTTTGTCAAGCCTGACCTTAAAACCTCTAAGGAAGGAGATTCCACCACCTCCCTAGGTAGCCCATTCCAGTGCTTCACCACCCTCCTAGTGAAAAAGATTTTCCTGCTATCCAACCTAAACCTCCCACACTGCAACTTGAGATCATTACTCCTTGTTCTGTCATCTGCCAACACTGAGAACAGTCTAGGTTCATCCTCTTTGGAACCCCCTTTCAGGTAGTTGAAAGCAGCTATCAAATCCCTCCTCATTCTTCTCTTTTACAGACTAAATAATCCCAGTTCCCTCAGCCGCTCCTCATAAGTCATGTGCTCCAGCCCCCTAATCATTTTTGTTGCCCTCCGCTGGACTCTTTCCAATTTTTCCACACCCTTCTTGTAGTGTGGGGCCCCAAACTGGACACAATACTCCAGATGAGGCCTCACCAATGCCAAATAGAGGGGAATGATCACGTCCCTCGATCTGCTGGAAATGCTCTTACTCATACAGCCGAAAATGCGGTTAGCCTTCTTGGCAATAAGGGCACACTGTTGACTCATATCCAGCTTCTCATCCACTGTAACCCCTAGGTCCTTTTCTGCAGAACTGCTGCCTATCCACTCGGTCCCTAGCCTGTAGCAGTGCATGGGATTCTTCCATCCTAACTGCAGGACACTGCACTTTTCCTTGGTGAACCTCATCAGATTTCTTTTGGCCCAATCCTCTCATTTGTCTAGGTCCCTCTCCCCGACCCTCCAGCGTATCTACCACTCCTCCCAGTTTAATGTCATCTGCAAACTTGCTGATGGTGCAATCCACGCCATCCTCCAGATGATTAATGAAGATATTGAACAAAACCGGCCCCAGGACCGACCCTTGGGGCACTCTGCTTGATACCAGCTGCCAACTAGACATGGAGCCATTGATCACTACCCGTTGAGCTTGATGATCTAGCCAACTTTCTATCCACCTTATAGTCTATTCATCCAGCCCATACTTCTTTAACTTTCTGGCAAGAATACTGTGGGAGACCGTATCAAAAACTTTGCTAAAGTCAAGGAATAACACGTCCACTGCTTTCCCCTTATCCACAGAGCCAGTTATCTCCTCATAGAAGGCAATTAGATTAGTCAGGCATGTCTTGCCCTTGGTGAATCCATGCTGACTGTTCCAGATCACTTTCCTCTCCTCGAGGTGCTTCAGAATTGATTCCTTGAGGATCTGCTCCATGATTTTTTCCAGGGACTGAGGTGAGGCTCGCTGGCCTTTAGTTCCCCGGAACTTCCTCCTTCCCTTTTTTAAATATGGGCACTACATTAGCCTTTTTTTCCAGTCATCTGGGACCTCCCCTGATCGCCATGAGTTTTCAAAGATAATGGCCAATGGCTCTGCAGTCAGGGGCGGCAGTTTGTATAATTTTTGGTGGTGCCCAGAATGGGGTCCAAGTCCTGCCCCGCCCCCACATACCTGCCTTGTAAGCCAATATATATATTTTAAAATAATGTAAAAATGTGAGGGCTCTGGGGTGGGGCTGGGGATGAGGGGTTTGTAGTAGGGGAGGGGTTCAGGCCGAGGGTTGGGGTGCGAGGCTGAAGGCTGTGGGGTTGGGCCTGGGGATGAGAGGTTCACGGTGCAGGAGGGGGCTCAGGGCTGGGGCAGAGGGCTAGGGTGGGGGGGGGGAAGGGCTCTGGCTGGGGCTGCAGGTTCTGGGGTGGGGCAGGGCCGGGGAGGAGGATTCCGGGCTGCAGGCAGACTGCCCCTGGCTGGGGCCAGAGATGACTTCCCGCAGTCCTCTCCCCTACTGGCAGCACACTCACCTCACACTGCTGTCACTGCATGATGCTCCTAGAGCCCCTCTCAGGTCCAGGAAGCCCCTTCGCCTCCTCTGTGGTGGGTGTGGGGGCTGCCATCACATGTGTGCCTCTTCCCCTGCTGCTGCCCGTCACTGCAGCCTCACTGGGGGTGGAGGATGGGGCTGCCCCTTGCCCAGCGTGGGGCAGGAATGGTGACTGCAGGCGGAGGTGTCCCCTGTGCTGGTGGAGGGTCCCGTCGGAAAAGGGATGGGTCTGTCCGTCCATGCCGGAAGGGCAGGGTAAACCTGGGTCAACCTGTCCTGGCACTAGTGGTGGGGGGCGCTAGGACCCTGTGGCGGCAGTTGATGCTGGGAGTCGGCAGACCACAGCGCGGCGCTGCAGGGAACAGCTGCCCGCTGCTCAGGGCACAGGCAGGGACGCTTGCGGGAGGCGCACGGGGGCAGCAGGCCAAAGGGAGGAGGACCTGGCCCCGAAAGTTGGTGAAGCCGGGCCCCTGTGCCCTGAATATTGCTGGAGCACGGGCACCATGGGCACCTATAACTCACCGCCCCTGTCTGCACTCACATCTGCCAACTCCTTTAGCACCCTTGGATGCAGAATTCTGCAGCGGAACATGATAACAGTTTTAAAGTACATAAAAGGTTGTTACAAGGAGGAGGGTGAAAATTATTCTTCTTAACCTCTGAGGATAGGACAAGAAACAATGGGATTAAATTGTAGAAAGGGTAGTTTAGGTTGGACATTATGAAAAACTTCCTAATTGTCACAGTAGTTAAGCGCTGGAACAAATTACCTAGGCAGGTTATGGAATCTTTGTCATTGGAAGTTTTTAAGAACAGGTTAGACAAACACCTAGTTTTACTTAGTCCTACCTTGAGTGCAGGGGACTGGACTAGATGACCTCTTGAGGTGCCTTTCAGTCCTACACTTCTATGGTTATATGACTGTGCAATCTCTCTCTTTCTCAGGTGCTGGTCCATGGTGGGTGATCGACAGACTGGACAAAACCTTTCCATTGGGGAGCGGTGTGACCATAAAGCTATTGTAGAACACGAGCTCTTACATGCAATGGGATTTTATCATGAACAGTCAAGGACAGACCGGGATGATTACGTGAACATCTGGTGGGATGAAATTCTTCCAGGTCAGCTTTAAATGCCAATACAGATTTTAGGAAGTACAGAGACAAAGTATTTTATTTTTCTCACTAATACACTAGATTTTAAAGCCTCCTGACATGGAATTTTAGAGCCAGATGAGAGTCAAGGGTGCAGCATTGGGCATCTCTAAAAGTTGATACTTGTGTACGTTTAGATGTAGTAGATAGTTTGACATCATTTTATCTCAGCTCTACCTTTTTCCCTGAGGATAACACAGATCAGAGAGGCAGCATTGCCTAGTGAATGGGACTGGCCTAGATGTCAGGAGCCCATAAGCAAGTCTCTTCACCTCTATTTTCCCTCTCCCTATTTCTCTGTATTCTCTTTTTGAATTAGAAGCTCTTTGGGGCCAGGGCAGTGTTTTACTATGGAGTTATACAGTACTTAGCACATTGTGGTCAGGGGCAGCTCCAGGCACCAGCGCAGCAAACGCGTGCCTGGGGCGGCAAGCCGCGGGAGGCGGTGCGCTGGTCACCGTGAGGGCAGCAGTCAGGTAGCCTTCGGCGGCATGCCTGCGGGAGGTCCGCCGGTCCCGCGGCTTCGGTGGCAATTCGGCGGCGGGTACGCCAAAGGCGTGGGCCCAGCAGATCACCCGCAGAAACACCGTCGAATCTGCATGACCAGCGGACCACCCGCAGGCGTGCCCCCGAAGGCCGCCTGACTGCCATGCTTGGGGTGGCAAAAAACATAAAGCCGCCCCTGATTGTGGTCCTAGTGCTAGACGTTAATGTGATATTAATAATAAGAAAAGGAAAATGCATACATAAAAGTAGAAGAATGGAAGAATTGAGGTCCAACAATAACCTGTCCCATCTGACATGTAACAAATGTCCCCTCCATTGGCATCCTTATTGCTAGTCTCAGCACCAAGACCATGAGCCACTCTTTTACTCTTAGAGGTGGTTCTTTTTGCTCAGTGTTGAGGTACATTGATGGGACTGTATAGGGAAGCTTGCAGCATTGCTGCATGGTATATGTGATAAACGGTGATTTCAATCTCCAGGGCTATCCACCCCCCACCTTTCACAAGCACTAAATAAATGCAAGACAAACAGAAAGAAAATGTACCAACATAATTCAGTTATCTAATTAACTGATGGTAAAAATACTCTTTTCTGTCCTCCAAGCCAAATAGCTGTCATTTTGTGCCGAACGGGTAACAGTAGTGTATGCATGCTCACTCAGCTCTGCCCCAACATGTGTCTGACCCGCGTGGTGGCAGAAAGGTCTCTAAAAGCGAGAGAGGAGTTGAATGTCCATGCCCATTCCTTCCTTAACATCTGTGTTGGGACTGCCAACATGACTGAAACGGCCAACTGTTGATGGGGGGCTTTACACACCATGTTTTTCATCACGAAACTGAACTAAGAACAACTCGCCTCACTTAGGTCACCAAACAGTCATCAGATGGCAGTAATTTTCAGTTGCTATTAACATGGGCTGGATTTGAACCAGCAGTATAATATAATAATAATATTATTAAATATAGGGCCTACATGCCTCAGCTGAGTTTGGGGTTCCACTGTGCTAGATGCTGAATAAACACATAGTAAGAAACTGTCTCTGATCCTTACAATAGACAAGACAGACCAGAGAGTAGAATTATCCCCATTTTTCAGATGTGTTGAAAGGCTCCACAACCCATTACCAATAGAATCATAGAAAGGTAGGGCTAGACGGGACCTTGAGAAATCCTTTAATGCAGTCCCCTGTGCTGAGGCAGGACCAAGTCTTAGACCATCCCTGGCAGGTGTTTGTTCAACCTGTTCTTAAACACGGCCAATGAAGGGAATTCCACAGCCTCCTTTGGAGGCCTATTCCAGAAATTAAATATCCTTATACACCTCTACCCCGATATAACGTGACCCAATGTAATACGAATTTGGGTATAACACGGTAAAGCAGTGCTCCGGGGGGGCGGGGCTGCGCACGCCGGTGGATCAAAGCAAGTTCAATATAACGCAGTTTCACCTAAAACACAGTAAGATTTTTTGGCTCCCGAGGACAGCGTTATATTGAGGTAGAGGTGTAGTTAGAAAGTTTTTCCTAATATCTAACCTGAACGTTTCTTGGTGCAGATTAAGCCCATTGCTTCTTGTCCTACCTTTAGTGAACATGGAGAACTACTGATCACCGTCCTTTTTATAACAGCCCTTAATATATTTGAAGACTGTTACTAGGTTCGCACCTTAGTCTTCTTTTCTCAAGAGTAAACAGGCCCAGTTCTTTTAATCTTTCCTCATAGGTCAGGTTTTCTAAACCTTTTATCATTTTTGTTGCTCTCCTCTGGACTTTTCCAATTTATCCACATGTTTCTTAAAGAGTGGCACTCAGAATTGAACACTACTCTGCCTGAGGCCTCACCAGTGCCTCACAGAGCAGGACAATTACTTCCCTTGTCTTACATATGACGCTCCTGTTAATACACCCCAGAATGATATTAGCCTTTTTGGCAACTGCATTACACTGACTCACATTCATAGAATCATAGAGGATTAGGGCTGGAAGAGACCTCAGGAGGTCATCTAGTCCAACCCCCTGCTCAAAGCAATTTGTGATCCACTATAACCTCCAGCAGTACTGACATCTAGCCACCATTTTGTGCATGTGCATAACAATAACCTTGAATTTTCCTTCCTAAGTATAGTACTTTGCACTTATCTTTACTGAATTTCATCTTGTTGAGTTCAGACCAATTCTCTAATTTGTCAAGGTCATTTTGAATTCTAATCCTGTCCTTCAAAGTGTGTGCAACCCCTCCCATTTTGGTGTCAGCCACAAATTTTATAAACATACTCTCCACTCCATTATCCAAGTCATTAAAGAAAATATTGAATAGAACAGGACCCAAGACTGAATCCTGTGGGACCCCACTAGATATGCCCTCCCAGTCTGACAGCACACCAGGGATAGCTACTCTTTGACTATGGCCTTCAACTGGTTGTGTGCCCATTTTATGCTGATTTAATCTAGACCACATTTCCCTATTTTGCTTATGAGAATGTCATGTGGGATTATGTCAAAAATCTTACTAAAATCAAGAGATGTCATATCTACTGCTTCCCCCCTATCCACTAGGCCAGTAACCCTGTGACAGAATGAAATTAGGTTGGTTTGGCATGATTTATTTTTGAAAAATCCATGCTGGCTATTTCTTATAATCCTGTTCTTCTCCAGGCGCTTACAAATTTATTGATTGATAATTTGTTCCAGTATCTTGCCAGGTATCGAAGTTAGGCTGACTAGTCTATAATTTCCTGCGTCCTCTTTGTTCCCCTTTTTAAAGACAAATGCTATGTTCGCCCTTCGCCAGTCCTCTGGAACCTCACCTGTCCTTCATGAGCTCTTGAAGATAATGGTTCTGAGATTGCTTCAGCTAGTTCCTTAAGTACCTTAGGATGAGTTTCATCAGTCCCTGCTTACTTGAATATATCTAATTTATCTGAATAGTCTTTAACCTGTTCTTTGCCTAACTTGGCTTGCATTCCTTCCCTCTTGTTGGCAATATTAATTGTGTTGATTATCTGATCACCGTTAACTTTTTTAGTGAAGACTGAAGCAAATAGGCATTAAACACATCCGCCTTCTTAATCCCTGGAGCCACCCAGTCATCAGTTTTCTTTATTCTTTTCATATGATCAATAACACCCCTCTCTGCCTCCCCCCAACCCAAGTATGACACACATCATAAAACGGTAATTGACTGGGAGCATTATAACATTCTCCTGCCTAATGCAAAAAAGGAAAAAATACAGCAAGTGCATGTTAGCGTAAATTTACTGCAGGTACGATGTTCTGCAGGTGTCATTACAAGCTATAGATCCCACTTCCCACTGAGATAAATCCTGCAGTCCTTACTGTCTTCACTACCGGCCGGATCTGCGGGCAGCGATTGATCCAGCGGGGATCGATTTATCGCATCTAGTCTAGACGTGATAAATCGATCCCCGAGCACTCTCTCGTCGACTCCTGTACTCCAGCTCAGCGAGAGGCACAGGCAGAGTCGACGGGGGAGCGGCAGCAGTCGACTCACCGTAATGAAGACACCGCTTCACGTAGCTGAAGTTGTGTAACTTAGATCGATTCTCCCTCTCCCCCCCAGTGTAGACCAGGCCTTAGGGGAGTTGAGAGACTGCAACTCCAGCTGGGCACTGCATGGAGGATACAGTGGAAGGTTCCACACACGCCCTCCTCATATCTTGCATCTGCATAAAGACTGGATCATCTCTGGCTCTGAATCACTGGCAATAAATGTCAGCAAAGGTGGGATTTGTACAACCTGCCAGCTGCTTCTTTTATTGGCAGCTAGTGCCGTGGTCTTCTTAGAACAGATCTTCATCTAGAAGTTATAACTGATCTTCTGCATGGACCACCTTCCTCCGAGCTGTAAAAAGCTATAGTGCTACACTGGGAGGAGTGACATCCTTTCTGATAATGAATCCAGTCAAAGTCTCAATTCAAATCTCTAAAAGGAAATAAACATAAACTTTCAGACAATCCTCAGTGCTGAATCCCAGACCGTTGTGTTGAGCATGTAGCTGCTTACCCCAATAAGCTACACTGGGAAATAGTACAACTGAAGCTATTTAGTAGTAATGGTTCATTCAGTGCAGCCACAGGCTATTTCTAATTGAGGAGAATAAGAATTTTAATAGCAGTGAGAAGCAGCCAAAACATTCACGGTATAATTTGCAATGTTAATTTTTTCTCTCTCTTTCTCTCAAACTCTGCAAGCTTGAAATTGGTCCCTTCTGTGATTTATTTGCACTAAATAGGGGTTATTTTCATTGAAAAAATAGGTCTTTCCTTTTTCCTATATGAAATGTTACAATTTCATGTGCTTCTGCAGCCAAATTACCGTTTTAGTGTCATAGGGATGTGAAAATGGATAAAATTGCAGCAAATATTATAATATCTAGTGTGGCAAAACTGCATTTTCATTCAGCTCTAAATGGAAGATGTCTTTTGTCCGGCAGGCCAGCGGGGGCTGGGAGCACTCTACATAATAAGGATGCATGTTTCATGCATCCCCCTACTGAGGAGAAGTACCCCTGGTTGTTCTACAGTGAAACGAATACCCAGGCAAATATTTGCATCAGCAATTAAAGGCTCCAGAATGAGGCATGCTCATCATTCCTTAGGGCTTAATCCTGCAAGGTGCTGAGCACCTTGGTCCCAATTCTTGCAAAACACTTAAGTTTGGACTTAACTTGTAAGTGTATGAGTAGTCCCACTGAGGCCAATAGATTCACTCACATGAGTAAATTTGAGCAATTACATGCATGCTTGGCTGGATTGGAGCCAGAGAGTTTCACACTTTGCAGGATCGAGGCCATAGCTAGAAGAAGACGAACTGTAATGTGAGGCATAAAGGAGGCAGAGAAGGGAAGCAAATGAGACTGAAACGAGGAGATGCCTGAGGACCTTCAGAAAAGGAAAAGACATTCAGAAACACTTTTTCAAAATGTGGTCTTATATATACGTGCATCATTTCTGAGCACTGTTACTAGTGCATGCAGACACATGTGCACAAGTTCAGACTCTGCTCTCATTGAATTAGTTTACATAAGTGTGAGTTAGGGCAGAAGTTGGCTCTTACGCTCTATTTATAGGTGCAAGTTGAGTGACAGTCGCACAAATATATTTCATGCATGGAAATTCCATCATTTGCCTTCACAAGTGATAGCACTCAAAAGCTGCGTCTGGCAGTTATTTAAATGTGCACAAGCAGAAGGCACATGAAATGAAAATTGGGATCTAAAATAAGAGGACTTTGTTGTCAAAATTGCTTCATAAACCAATAATGTAAGATTCTAATTCTAACCATCTGGTACTTGTCTTTGAATCCACCATGTTGATTCCATTCTGCATTAATATGTTGTAACTTTTGAGCTTTAGTATGTCCATCCCAGGGACATTTTTGCCTTGGGAAAGATTCTGACCATTTTAAGAATGACTCACTCATTTGTTCTTTCACCAGGCCAATCTCACAACTTTGTGAAGTACAATGCCACATTCATCTCCGACCTGAACACCCCCTACGACTATGAATCCGTAATGCATTATGAGCCGTTCTCATTTAACAAAAACGAGAGTGCCCCAACAATCACTGCGAAGATACCAGCATTTAATGACGTTATTGGGCAGCGCTTGGATTTCAGCACCGTTGACTTAGAAAGACTCAATCGCATGTACAACTGCAGTAAGTCCACACTGAGCCATTGTCAAGTGTGCCGCATTTTTGGACTTTAACAGGATTTCTTTGCTCCCCCTTAATTTTTATGTCTAAATAAATAAATAAAAAGACGAGAGATCCAAACAGGGAGGAACTATAGAAAACTTGTCCTCCGTTTACCTTACTGCAGTGCTAATGGGGCTGAGTGATGTGTGGAGCAGGTTATTTCCCCATCCCAATCCCTCTCTAGGTCTCTGCTAACCATTACTGCTTTTGAAGCAGTCCAGTAAGTGAATGAAAGACTTACCCTCATCCAATTCTATGCTTCCTTCCATGCTGTGCTTTATTCAGGGATCCCCCTCAATGAATAACCTTCTCCTCCTTCAGATCCTTGCTTGAGGGTCACCTTGGTTGTGACAGCTCCAAGAAATCAGCCAATTGTCAGGTTGTGCATCAGTCAGGGATAGCTGATTTTATTTGCTACCTTCAGGAACCAAGTTGTGTAATAGCTCCCTAAGGAATCATCTTGAATACTCAGGGAGGGTAAAGGTTGCAGGATTCTCTATGTGCCATATGATGTGTTGCATAGAAACGTATCCATCAGGAAAAGCATACAGAAGGGAAAAACAATTTGAATAGCATTATCCCAGTCTTCCTTAAAACACATTTTATTTACTAGAGGCTTCTTTGGATTTAACTATATGCATGTTCTTTCAGCTTCAACTCACACCCTTTTGGACCAGTGTGCTTTTGAGTTTGCCAATATCTGTGGCATGGTTCAGGGCACCGGAGATGACGCAGACTGGGTCCATAAGAAGAGCAGCCTCGCAGGACAAGAAGACCACACGCTCCTCGGACGCTGCAAAGGTAAAATAAAAAATAAATATGTACCTGAGTAAAAGTTAGGGACCCCAAAGGTCACTTTGTTCATGCCTTAGCGAGGGTGACAGCTGTGTTTTACCTTCGGAGAGATGCTAACATTGCAGCCAACACTTGGAAAATCTTGGCAGCTGATCAAACTGAAAAGTACTTAAAAGCCAGGAAAAGAACGACTATCTTTGAGGATACCGTTCTAAAGAAGGCTTGTTTGTTATGACTCTGGTCACGCTAACACCCTTTTCCCTTTTCACAGCACCTTGGCAATGTGCTTTCTTTTGATAATGAGGAACAAAGGTGCTGATATTACCAGTGCCAAATCAGAACCTTTTTGCAACATACACTACATTCTCCAGACCAGCTCAGCAATTTAGAAGAGGACAAAGGACATGTATTATAATTTAACTAGAGGCATAATAAATATATGCTGATGCTGGAATGAATGTGACCTACTGTACCTGCCTCAGTTTGATTAACAATGATTTTAGCACAACATAAGAGTGAAGAGTTGCACACAAATCTCTGGTAACTGTTACATTTGAAACATAAATGAAGTGTGAGGTGTGTTGGGGCTGGAACAGTCTTAGATCAATATTTGATTTTCTAAAGAATCAAACAACAATGATTTTTAAGGTCCTTCTATTCAAGTGTTTAAGGATAATTTTACACAAAATCCCCAGTTTTCTGTTTTTCAAACTAGTAGAATCACAAAAATGCAAGGTCAGTCCCTAGTATGAGCCAGTGACAGAGCCCGGCAGTGTCAGTCCAGGAAGCATTTGCTCACAAATTAAAGTAAAGAGAAATTCTCAAAGGCTTGTTTGACAACTAAGGGCCTGATTTTCCACTACTTAGTCAGGCAGAACTCCCTCAGACTTCAGGAAAATATGACTTCAGTGGGAATTTTGCCTAAAGAAGTGCAGGTATAATGACCCTAACCATGAGACACTATCATTTGAGCTTAAGGAGCAATTCCATTTGCTGGCAGTGGTGGTACATTCTTATCTCCTTATGTGGACCAGCCACTAAAGTGAAGAAGACACCGAGACTCTCACTCTCTCAGGAATGGTTACCCAGGATCAGGTACAATTTTAACTAGGAATGGGAAATGATACTTGGAAGCAATCCAAGGGTCGCCAGTAAAACAGCCTGCAGGTTTTCTTTGAATTCTTCCCCTCCTGTGACAATCAAAGTCCAGACACCCCCAGGAGAGAACAGGGGGTCTGAACCCCAAGGGATAAGCAATTGAATCTACGGGCTCTACACAATGTTACAGAGTAGAACTGTAGATTAAGTATGGTCTTTCATGAAAGCATGTAATGTCCCAAACTTGGTGGTCATTAGGAGATCAGTGAGGAGCCCAGTGGCACCTTCAAGACTAACAGATTTATTTGGGCATAAGCTTTTGTGGGTAAAAAAACCTCACTTCTTCAGATGGTTATGGTTATGAATGTATGCGTGGAGATATGTGTAGAGCATTGTACTTGTAATAAAGGTGCAACTGCTGTGTCACCTCCCACCAGGCAGGCAGGGAGGGCACCTCCCAGGCTAGCTGTTTACATGAAACAAACTCCAAGCACCTGGCATTGTGCAACCCAGGGAAAGACGATGGTTGGTGGACTAAGGCAGGAAGGTGTTTCCCCACTCTCTGTAACCATGAATTCCTATAGCCTGAAAGAAAGTGGGGGGTTGCAGTTTTTTCCCTGAGTTAAAAGGGAAGGAGTTTGAAGGTGCAGGCTATTCAGAAACTGTGGGCCAGCATCTAAGCAAGGTGCTGTTTCTTAAACACTAGATCCCCCTCTAGGACAGAGGGCATGCTGGGAAACTGTTCAGTGGCAGTAGGTAACTTGTGTTAGAGAAGGGGATATAGCTAATATTGATGTGTAAAGTCTGAGGTTGCATCTGTATGGTTAATTTCTGTGCAAATCATATGTGTTTGCTTTTCCTTTTGATTTCACCTTTGAATCTGTGATTTTTCTATTAAATACACTTTCTTTGTTTAATTTTACCCTAAGCAGTTATCTGTTGACGGGGGGGGGGGGGGGGGAGGTTGCACTCCTTCTGGGATGACGATCCCAAAGGGAAAAGTCCAAGTGTCTGGTAGTTAAGGACTCAGGAGATGGATATGGGGAGACTCGGGAGCAGAAGGACTATTGGGGTCACCCTACAAGGAGTAATTAGGTGGGTGGAAGCCCTTTCTGCTTGAAGGCTGGCTGCTGGTGTCGGAGCTCAGAGCTACAGCAGCATAGCATTAAGGCACCCAAAGTTACAAGGCAGGCAGTGTGTGTGATCCCCAAAATGTCACCCCCATTTTTTATTTCACAGTTGTAACTAAAGGGACTTTGGCTGTGTGACGGTACAGTCTAGTGGCTAGGGTCAAGCCCTGGGATATTATTCCTGGGTCTTCTATGTAGCCTCTCTGTGCTTCAGTTTCCTCGTTGGTGACATGGGGATATGAGATAATACCTAAAAAGATAGTGGTGTTGTGAGGCTTAAGAAAAGCACCACTAACTATACATGCAGCTGTTTCTTTTGCACTGCACATACATTTATGCCACCACAAGTCATATGCAGCAGGCAGAAAGATTAAGAAGAGGCAATAACTGATGCTCACTTTCTCTGTAGATGCTGGTTCTTTCATGTACTTCAACACTAGCTCTGGCCAGGCAGACGATATGGCTCTCCTAGAATCCCGGATCCTTTACCCAAAGAGAACTCAGCAGTGTCTCCAGTTCTTCTATAAGATCTCCGGAAGCCCCTCGGACAAGCTTGTCATCTGGGTTAGAAAGGACAATGGCACCGGGACTGTTAACACACTGGTTAAAGTCAAAACCTTTCAAGGTATTTTTGAAAATATTAGACAACTACAAAACATTGTAGGAGTGGAGGCTGGGGGGACATCCTAGTGTGTTCAGAAATGAGACAAACTGGTTCAGAAACACAAGAGTTTTCCCAAACCAATCAGGTCAGCATCTTGCTATCCAGGCAGGCATTCTGGTATCAGAGCACAACATACCTACTACGTGGATGGCTGTTTACAAGCCCTGGATGGTGAAATTCGGATGGTCCCAAACAATATAGGTCACCATTTTAATGCTTTGGGTAAGAGCAAAGCAGGCCTGCAAAAGATTTACATTTGCACCACGAGGGGTAACTAATCACTGTGCTCATGCAAATAGGAGCAATGATCCCCGGCATTGTTAATGCAAATAAGAGCTTTCATTCCTGACCACTTGCACATGTATTTGCTTCTAGAGCATTTTCCATGCAGAAAATTCATCAACTCCTCATTGCTTGCCAGTGGAACGTGGTTCCAATGAGTCACTGAACTTAAAGTGGCACCATCTAATACAAGTGCTTTGACATCAAACTTTAAACTTGTGTCTGAACAGAGAACACTTTGAGCATCCTGGGGTCACCCTGGGATAATAGGGAAGGGCGAAGGGGTAGCCAACAAATGGTCTCAATATGCACCACACAAAGTCAAGGACTTAGGAGGCCAGATTCTGTTACTATGTCAGTCATACTAAATAACACCTGACTTCAAGAGCTATCCCACTGATTTCAATGCACCTGACATGTAGAAATCAATTGGACTTCTCAAGGAGTCATGTGCTATTCAGTGTGAGTAAAGGTATCCGAATCCGGCTCTTCTACAACAGAAAGGGCAACATTCAGCCCCTGTGTCACTCTAACGACTGCCATCGAGTCACCTCAGGGAACCAAGGATCTGACCCTGGTGGTTTATTTTGAGATTACTTCAGACCAAGTTAAAAAATTGCAAAACCAAACACTGATGAGAGTTGCCACTTTTGTGGGTTTGCTCAACAGCACAAACTCAGCTACCGTGAAATGGTTCTGTTGTGGTGGCAAAACCCAGGGAGTTTTGGGGACCTATGAATATCTTGCAGGTGGGATTTTCAGGATGAAGGATTGTACCTTAGCAAAATCAGGGTGATATTGGGACAGCTGGTGCCAGACTCCCAGAGCCTCTTGTTTGTCTCATTGACCTCGTATATCTTGTCTTTTAAAGTGTAAGCTCTTTGGGTTAGAGACTGCCATTTACTAAATATTTGTACTGCACCTAGCACAATGGACCTCTGGCCTAACTGGCCTCTGGTGATACTGAAATACAAATGTATAATAGTAATAATAACAACCTGAGATCTCCACCCTTCAGGGTTATGGGGAAATCCACATGTCTTAGTATGCGGTTTAAATAAGTGGTTGGATAACAATAAATGTGCTACTAAAGACTTGTCTATGCTACAAAATTAAGTTGACTTAAGTCAATGTACAGACACCACGTAATTCACATCCATACTTACTCCTTCTGTTGGTGGCGTGTGTCCCCACCAGGAGCGTCCACTGACTGAAGTGGGGCATTGTGGGACACTGAGAGCTGGAATCTGGCAGCCCTGCCTGGGGATAACAGCTGCCCCCTTCTCTCCCCCCCCCACATCACCTTGGCACTGACAGCCCAAGCTGTCAGCTGGATGCCGGACTCACAGATGGCCCTCCCCCACCCCCAGTGCTGACAGCCCTAGCTGTCAGGCAGATGCCGGGCTCACAGGTGGGGGCCCCACTGCCCTGGTGCTGACAGCCCGAGCTGTCAGCCAGGGACCAGGTGAGCCACATGCCTGGCTGACAGCTCAGGCTGTCACACCAGGGTGGGAGTGGAGGTGGCTAACAATTTGGGCGGTCAGTGATGGGGTGAGGCCCTAACTACATTGACATAAGTGCTACGCCTCTTGTGGAGGTGGAGTTATGATGTTGCCATAGTGGGCTACTTACTTCAGTGGAAGCAGCATTCTAGTATAGACACTGACATCAACGTAAGCCACCTTGTGCCGACCTAACTCTGTAATGTAGACCAAGCCTATGGTATATCGTTATTAATTGTGTCTCTGGTTCTCGTTTCTTCCCCTAGGAGATAGCGACCACAATTGGAAAATTGCCCATGTGACCCTCAATGTTCAAGAGAAGTTCAGATACATCTTCCAAGGACTCAGGGGCAATCACAGCAGCTCATCTAGTGGAATTTTTATTGATGATGTCACCCTAACTGAGACACCGTGCCCCAGTGCTGTATGGCTCATTCGGAACTTCACCCACATTCTCCAGACTTCTGTTTCAGGCTCTGTGATGCGTAGTCCCCGGTTTTATAACCCTGAGGGCTATGGTTATGGTATAACTTTGTATCCTCGTGGCACATCTAATTCCTACTTTTCAGATTATGCCCGCATTTCTTTTCACTTGTGCAGTGGAGAGAATGATGATGTTCTGCAATGGCCTGCTGAGAACAGACGAGCTATTATAACGGTGCTAGACCAGCACCCTGACATCAGGAACAGGATGTCCTCGAGCAGGAGCTTCACAACAGACAAGAGCCAAGTTTTGCCGGGTAAGTGGCTTCTGCATGAAAATGACTGAAGCAGCATGCACAAGGGAAAGGGAGTGTGAGCCAGTGGAGAGGGCATGGGACTTGGAGTCAGGAGGCCTAGATTCCATTCCCAGCTCTTCTATTACTTTGTTGGGTGACCTTGGGCAAGTCCCTTCCATTTTCTGGGCCTCCGGCTCCTTATCTGTAAAATGGGAATAGTGATACAAGCTCACCTGGGATAAAAATGTGCTCTAGAAGTGTTAGGTGTTTATTAATAATTATTATTTATTATCATAGGGGCGAATGAGCCCAGAGATATGAGTTTGACTCTAAATATATAAAGTTCTTCCAAACCAGGTCAAGACCCAGAATTTTGCCTGTGTTCTTAGAATGGGTTCAGGGAGGTCAGAACACTTCCAAGCCAGTGACATGATCTGATGAGTGGTGTGTCACAATGTGACATTGCAACACCACAAGAGCATCACCTTCCCGTGATGTGCCTGACCAACTGAATGTGCAGATTTTGCAGTTTGGCGAACTTGAATACAGAGAGCTTGGTTGCATTTAGATTGTCATCCAAAGCAGTTTATTTAATTAATAAAGTAGTTGGAAATCTGTGGGAGTTCTAAGTTATCATCATCCAGAGCATATCCAGTAATCCCCACCCCCATCCATATCTCTGTCTTCATCTATTGCTTCTTGCCTTATACTTAGATTATACATTCTTTGGGGAAGAGGCAGTTTTTCGGTTCTGTGTTTGTACAGCACCCAGCACAGTGGGGTCCTGGTCTATGACTAGAACTCCTATGTGATATTGTAATGCAAATTAATAATAAGAAGAAAAAAGAGTTTGATGTCAAAGTAAAACCCCAACAGCTGAGTCCCTATCTCGCCATACCTTTCTCAGTATGATCTTTTCTATATTAATGTTTTTAATAACAAAGATTTTTCACAGAACAATAATGATGGATAAAATCCAGAACCTCTAAACTCTCACACAGGTATTCAAAATCTGAATTTGACTTTGTGGCATGACTTCACCACTAGTTTACTAATGCAGAAAAAGTCCTTGTAATGATTTAACATCTATTGCTGAATAACATTTGTTTCTAGGCTTTTTGCTGATTAAAACCAAGTCATGCATAATCATATTATCTTGCAGATAAAAATGATACTTCAATGTGGGATAAACCATCTGTTGTTGGAACATTCGACCCTTCATGCAACTGTAATAGAAGCTTAGACTGGGGGTGGAGTAATTTCATCTCTCACAAACAGCTGAGACAGAGGAATTTCCTGAAAAACGATGACCTCATTATTTTTGCAGAATTTAAAGGTGCAGAATCTTTTTTCTTTCTCTTCATAGAATATCAGGGTTGGAAGAGACCTCAGGAGGTCATCTAGTCCAACCCCCTGCTCAAAGAAGGACCAATCCCCAACTAAATCAAACTGAACAGGCTCTTCTTTCAATGTCAGTTCAGATGGGTATTCCAATAATGATTGTCATCAATCTCTGAGCCTCTTCTATTTTGCTGGGCCAGATTTTTAAAGGTGTTTAGGCACCTAAAAGATGCAGGTAGGCACCTTGTGTGATTTTTCAAGAGCTCCTAGGTGTCTAATGCCCATTGATTTCAATAAGAGTTAGGCATGTAGGATTTTGAAAATCCCAGTGGGTGCTTATCTGCATCTTTAGGTGCCTAGATACCTTTAAAAATATGGCCAGCTGTGTCTATTTGGAAAAAGATGTCTGGAATTGAACACAGTATTCCAAGTAAGGATGTATCATTGATTGATGTAATGAGCTAGTATATTTTCAATAATCACCCCTGCTCCTAATTTCCGTCTTATGTCTTGATTGCTTATTTTTGCCTTGGGTGTCCATTTTTGGAAGGATATCTCTTTGATTGAATAACCTCTTGAACCTTGCTATTTAATCTTCTGGGATAACATTTTCAGGAGAGCTTAAGTGATTTAGGAGTCTAAATTTCATTTTCAAAAGATCCAAAGTTCCATTGACTTTAAATGGAAAGGAAATCAAAATCCTCAGAAGACTAAATCATTGACTTTCAATGGGACTTAGGCTCCTAGGCCCCAGATCCTCAAAGGCATTTAGGCACCTAATGCCTACTGATTTCTGTGGGAGGTGGGTCCCTAAATGCCTTTGAGGATCTGCGCCTAAGAGTTCAAATTTTCTTGAAAATGGGACTTATACGCCTATGTTGCTTGGACACTTGAAAATTTCACCTTCAATCTTCTTTTACTTGCCTGCATGCTTCCCTTCCTGTTTAGGGGTATGCATTCCTTCTGGGACACTCTGGGCAGGTTGCTTGAATAGCCTCCATCCTGAGTCTATGGATTTTAATTTCCATTCTTTTGTCTTGGGCAGGGGTACTCAAACTGGGGGTCGGGACCCTTCAGGGGGTCGTGAGGTTATTACATGGGGGGTCGTGAGCTGTCAGCCTCCATCACAAACCCTGCTTTGCTTCCAGCATTTATAATGGTGTTAAATATATTTAAAGGTGTTTTTAAATTTATAAAGGGGGTCACACTCAGAGGCTTGCTATGTGAAAGGGATCACCAGTACAAAAGTTTGAGAACCACTGGTCTTGGGGGTCAGCTAATTTCTTGACCCATCTCCAGTGTATTACTAAGAGCTTGTCTACACTTGAACACTACAGCAGCGCAGCTACAGTGCTGCTTGTGCACCGCTGCAGTGTTTTAAGTGTAGACGCACCCTAAGATGAGACTAGCCTGTCCTCTGTTCTCGTCCATGCTCTTTCCAAGAAGCAGTCATTTAATGTGTTGAGAAATTGCCACTCTAAACCTTGTTCCATCGGGACATTGAATCTGTTTATACCCAGCTAACTGAAATTACCACTGATTACTGTTCTATTAGAATTCATTACTTCTTTGACCTCCCTCAGCACTGTGCACTCAATTATAACCTTTCCCTGATCTGGAAGCTGGTAGAACAACCCTGTTAATATCTTTCTATTGTTATTACCTGAGACTTGTATCCATACGGATTTGATGTTTGTCACTCCACCATGTTTCAGCAAAGCCCTTTATATTCTAATTCACCTATTTCTGCTTTAAGATCTTCCTTTAAAGAGTGCCTCCAAACTTCATCAACTTTCTGTGCCAGCAGTCTGGTTCCACTTTGGTTCCAGGTTTGGCGCCTGTCCCTTTTGCATAGCCTGAAAATTCCCCAGTGCCTAATAAAATGAAACTCCTCCTGCTTATGCCATCTTGGCATCCATGTATTAGAACCCTGAAGTTTCCCCTTTTAGCTAGCCCTGTGTGAGGACATTGCAAGGCTTCTATGGTAGCTTTCTCTGAATTGAAGTCATTTGCCAAGTAATCTCAATTACTGGTGAAGTGATTCCTATGTGTGTTAGTGGTGGATTCAGACTGCAAAATGTGGATCTGGATTTCAAACATCCCAGGCTCTAAGGTTTGAGTTTGGTCCATTCTATATATATACACATTATATATAATGTGTATATGTGTGTATAGCAGGGGCATGTTCTCCTCTTTTTATACATGCAGAGCTTCCTCCAATACCAGTGAGAGCTCCCTATGTGGAGCAAGGAGAGATAATATGCCATTGTTGAGATCCTTTGGGATGAAAAGTGCAATGTATAATAATGTCAGTCGCTATTAACCACTGTCTCTCTCTTTATTTCCTTTTTAAAAGATCTAACCTATCTCAAAAAGACTGAAGTCCCTATTAAACCGGCCCAATCCATCACCAAAGGCCTCATTCTTGAAAGGCAGAGGAGATCAGCCCTGAACACTGGCCCCCTTGAAGACTGGCCATCCTACGTGAGAGACCCGTGTGACCCAAATCCTTGCCAAAATGATGGAGTCTGTGTGAATGTGAAAGGGAAAGCAAGCTGCAGGTACCACGGGCCCCTTTTTTGCCAGCCGCCGCTTTCTCATGCACTAGCTGATGCATCTAATAAACATTCAGCTCAGGAGAAGATAAGACTCTCAGATCACCACTACAGACATTAATATCAAATCCTCCACATTGTCAGGCACAGTGATAGGAACACGGTACTCCTTTGCTCAGCCTTTGGGAATTCTCTTACTAGCAGTCCTCAGGGCAGTGCAGAAACTGCTCCCTCTGTGGGTGCTCCCAGGGGATGTCAATTACCCTAAAGGAAGTGGGGATGATGTGGGAGACTTGGCCCAAACCCCTCTATTGGGAACTGCCCCATGCAACCCAGCCAGCTTGTGGGGGGGAAAGTCTCCTTGAGCTCCCTCTCCTTCTCAGCTCTGGGATGGGATGGTTCCCCATTGGACCCTGCTCAGGGTTGTGTCTAGATGGAACATCCTCTCTCAAACCAAACAGTCCTCAATCTACAACAGACAGGCCCCTTAGTTCTTTCTGGAGTTCTGAATGTAGATGGATGATCTTGCAATGGTCCTGCAGGGCAGGAAAATACCCACCAAGGCTTTACATTTGTTGTCTTTTATTCCCAGGTGTCCTTCAGGCAACACCTTCTTCTATACAGGTGAGAGATGCCAGGCGGCACTGGTCCATGGGAATCTCCTTGGAATGATGGTTGGTGGAGCTGCCGGAACAATAGTATCAATTATCATAATTGTTTCCATGCTAACTAGAAGATAAATGCTTCAGCATGATGATTTTCCTGGAGCTTGGGAGCATCTGGTTTTTAATGAAAACAGATGCAGGAATAAAATATGTAGAAACTCTCAAGATATGGATATAGAAAATGTTCTACTAAAATTTCAGTGACAACGCTTTTGCTCTGCAGGGCATAGCATTTAAAGAGCGCTCACCTAGAACTTCTGTTTTAATAAAAGTTTATAACATGAGAACAACCTAGAGAATCTTTTCTGCGTGTCCTTTTATCAGCTTGTTGTTTATTCTAAGCAGGAATGAGGAGATCCCATGAATTTGATCTAACCAGTGAAAAATAGCCAGTGTTCAAACTCAGATAAAGTAACTGGTAGAACTTTTTAAATGATTGAGAGAAATTCCCTTATGGAAAAAGCCCATAGAATTCAACAGGAACAGACCCAATGGGCTTCTTTAGAAATATAATAAACCTCTATAGCAATTACTCTAAAAACCTATTGGTCTAAATACTCAGCTGGTGTAGCTTGATGTAGCTCCACTGATTTCTATGGAGCTATGCTGATTGAGACCAGCTGAGAGGCTGGCAAACCGCATGTAATAGAAGATAAGCTCCTTTCTATGAATCTTTGAACCATCCTATGGATTCTATATACGGGATATAATTTTATATTAAATCCTAGTTATCATTTTCTATTAAATTCTATAGGACCCTTCCATATGGAGTTATCAACTATTTCAGTGCTGGTCTTCTCTGTGGGTCCAATCCAATGCCCATTGAAGGCAAAGGAAAAACTCTCAATGACTTTAGTGGATCAATGGATCAGGCCTTAATGAGCAAAACACAGCATTAAAACATCAACAGAATTACAATAGGGATGGATTTGGCCTTTCAGTGCTTAGTGCTAAATTCAAACGCAATGGAAATACACAACAAAGTCACTGTCTCATGGAACAGGGACTCATGGGAGAGAGGTGGGAATGTTTTATAAAGGAGACTGTGGGTCCTGATCCTGGGAGGTGCTGAGTGAATCTGGTGAATGCTGAACACCCTTAGTTCTATTGATGGTGGTAGGAAGTGTTAAGTACCTACCAGGATCATATATTATAAGGTGGGGTTCCAGTTGTTTTCCACATCTGAGACTTTATTTCCCAAGTTTCATCCAAGAGCAATTTCACGTAGGCAGAATACAGAACTTTTTAAGACAATGGAAGCTCAGACAATAGCAGTTGGAATGACACCACCTAATAGTTATTGGACACCTGAAAGAGTAACTGTAGCTAAGGGGAAATGGAGCATTGTGATGGGGTGTACCTGACCCTTCAAGACCCTCTTCTGGAGGCCCCGGGGTGCTGCCACTTCCCACCCCAGGAAAGGAGCGGTGAAGGTGTGTCCTCCAGGCTTGCCTAGAGAGGCTGCATAGAAGCAGCCAATCAGAGCCCAGCAGGCTCAGATAAAAGGAGCTGCAGGGGCTGAGCATGTCAGTTCCTGGCTGGAGTCAGCAGGGGAGGAAGGTGGCTCTGCTCTGGCCAAAGGGAGTTTGATGGGCTGTATTTGCTAAATCTGGGAGCAAGAGGATATGAGACCTCTAGCCCTAGGGTAGTGGACAGAGGTGAAGAGGACCAGGGTATGTAGCAGCAATCAAGTAAAGGAAGTAATATGTGTCTGATATATATAGGGTCCCGGGGTTGGGACCCAGACTATTGGGGGACCTGAGTCCTCCCAGCAGCCAGTGCTGGAGTGGCCTTAGCCCCAGAAAGGGAACACAGTTAGTTTAAAAGCCCAAGAAAAGGGGCTAGATTTAAAAGGGCCCAGAGACAGAGCTGAAGGCCCTGGTGAGGGTAGACCGACAGTTCCAGTGTCACTCTTTACTAAGACTGGAGAAGGGGATAAGTTTCCTTCAGAAGCCTGAGCAGAAGGCTGAACTTAGAGGAGCCCAAGAGTGGCTGAAGAGAGAAGGTGCCCTCAGAAAAGAGGGACTGAGTCCAGTTTGAGCCAGGGATGGGAAGACTTTTGTTTGTGTTTGTTTTTGTTTTGGACTTCACTACCCCAGAAGGGGTTTATCTGTTGTTTACAGTGTGACTTAACCAGGGAGGTGAGACACTGAAGACCTGCCTAGTGAGGTCGACAACCTACAGGAAAAAAGATTGCAGCACCACACCCAGCCAACAGGCGGTGCTCATGAGAGGTGAATGTCCCCCATCACAAGCATGCACAACTACTGTGTGAGCAGTGGGTTGTATGGGGTGGACCAGATTCTACTCTGTTACACTTGTTTTCAATCTGGAGTTTACTGCAGGGTAAGAGGGAGCAGAAATTGCTCCTGTACATAAAGACTGGTTACTTAAAGAACCACATGTATATGATTAGGGCATTATCTGTAAGTAAATGGTGGGGAAGACGGCGAGCGTATGTAGAAGTTAAGAGATGAAATATAATCCCTGGTATGAAAAACAGAAATCATGTAATAATGTAATAAAATGTAATCTCTCCTTATTTTCCCCCTATCTATCTTGCTCTCTTGGTTTGGAATTAAATCAAAACAAATATTGTTTTAACAGACTTTTCACCATTGGCTATCCAACTGGGCCTGAGATTACACTTTATGATAATATACAAATGCAATTACCATTTGTCAACGCCTCAGGTTAGATGATTGACTCCACCTAGGATAAAGAGGCAATAAATATAAAGACCTACTTAAGAAATGACTTATTTCTTTGAATAAAAGGCCCCCTCAAAGACTGATAAAACGATATAGCATGGCATTTCTAGTAAATCTGTTAGAACTGAAAAGCTCTCCTCAGCCTGTAAATTATCAGAAGCTGTTGCTTTTTAAAACTGCCTGCAAGTATGATGTGAGGAGTTGCCACTATTTCATTCAGGGTCTGCATCCATTTGAGGGCCCCTTGTGATGTTGCTCTAGCGATCCTCTTCCTCTGCAAAGATCTCTTTTTCTCTTGTTGTTCCCTCACTTTCTCTTACCTCCCTCATCTATACACTCAGGTAAAATTCACCTCATGCAGAGAGCCAGCATAAAGCCCTATGAAGTACCACTAGTGATGTTCCACTTAAGTACTGCCATGAGTATGATTTCATTGGTACCTAGGCCTTTTGCTCACATCATCGTCCTGGGAATTTTGTAAGTTATGGTACACATGACATCCTTAAAAAGGATTAATTTTTGTAAGGCTGCGGCTCCCACCCATAGCGAGCAGCAGCATCATGCCCTACGTATGTGATCAGCCAATGACAGTGCTTTCCAATATGGAAACTTGGGAACTGGACAGAGACCATTACACTGGTTGGAGTTGGAAGGAGGCAGTGCGGCAGGTTTGCTTGCTTGTTTTCTCTGGTAGGCAAAGTGTAATTTGAATGGTAACCGTAGAAGGATATGTGAGGCTCCCCTATGCTTTGCATTCTGTCCCATTTTCATAAGAGGGGAGGTGGAAGGTGTCAGGTCATGCTCCAGGCCTGCAATACAGCCCTTTGGAATCACTCCAGCAATGCAAAAGGACTCTAACTTATTCAGCACCGCACCACCCTCTTCCAGGCGCCTCATCTAGGGAGCAAGTGAGGGCGATGTTGGGATGGGAACTTGGCCAGAATGCACCGTGTTCCAGCGATTCCTTGAGGGCCATTACAAGATGGAGTAAGTTAGAGCAGCCTGTGGAGGGTTTGATTTAAATTACTGGTCAATGAGCCATCAGCTGACTCGGCTCAATCAGTTTATTAACCCAAAATAGATCAGCACTCTACAGAAAGGGGTAATACTTGACCCAATCCGGGAACAGGTTTGCAGCTTACATTTTCATTGTTCCAAAGGTCTGAGCTCATTTTGACTCCTGCTTATACCAGATTTCACTGTCTTATTACAGACCTTTATTTTCCTTTCGCTTATCTAGTTCCCCAGTGATTTCTAGCACCTGTACCAATTATTTGTATCCGTTCCCACAGAAACCAGGAACAGAGGTCATACACGGTTCCCTGTCAGCCTGGCATGAGTGCAAAACACACTGGGAATTTGGTTTATAGTTATCAAATTTCCAGAAGGCTTTCTGCTATTGGAGAACAAGCCCGAAGGGTGCTTGTGACATACCAAGGTACAATCCAGACTAATAAGCAGCTGTGTCACCCCTTCCCTGCAACCTGAGGTGCCTTACAGTGACTTGCTGAAGTAGCTCCCACTTGGACTGCTCACAAACAGCCTTCCAGCCGGCCAGCCACACCCTGAGTTGTGTGTGTAATGGCAACCGACCAGCCACACTTGGGGTACACGCTGGTTCTCACCAGCCTGGGTTATACTGCAGGGTGACCCCAACACCCCCCCAGCCCTAGATCATCCCCCCCAGAAATGTATGTCCTGCACTGCCCAGCCCTCTCCTGGACAGGATGAAATATTTTAAGACTGTTATTCCTTAAAGGGAATAATATGCCAGTTTATCTCAAATAATTATTCAGACACTTCAGTTTAAATACACTGGATTAGATAAAACAGTAAAACGAATTTATTAACTACAAAGAGACTTTAAGTTAGTACAAGGAATGAGGCCTAAGTCAGAAATGGTTACAAGAAAACTAAAGACAAGACATTTTCTAATATCTAACTTAAACTGCAGTGTAGCCCCGTTTATCTGATCAAACTGGGACCAGGGCCAGGTCAGATAATCAAACATTTGGATAATCAAGAGAATGGGCGGGGCTCAGGTTGTCAGCGTGAACCCGGCTGCCTGGTTTGGTTGATAGGGAGAGTTGGATATTGAAGGCTCAGATAAATCGGGTTCTACTGTATATTAGAGTCAAGCTTTGAGCAGTCTTACTAACCAAACCCTCTAGGTCAGGCCCTTGCCCCTAAAGTCCAATGAATGCTTCCTTTGTCACAACATGGGCAGTGAATGCGATGGGCTGGGGGGAGAGAGGTTTACCTGGGATGCTTGTCCTGCTTTTTTTTAGTTTCTTTCCCTCTCTTGGAAAAACCTTTCCAGCTGGGCACTAGGAGTCTATGTGGAAGGATGTTTCCTGCTAGCTTTTTCTCACCTGCTTGGGTTTTCTTTGTTTCCCTTCCTGCTTGATGACTCTGTTTAGTGGTTAAATGCCAATAAGCAGAGCACACATTCCTTTGTTTAGGATAGACCTGTTTGCCAGCCTCTGTTTGGATAGGGCTGTGGGGTTTGGAACGTGTGTTACTAACACCAGACAGTGGCATGTTATAACATCACATACAATGTTGCCCCACACATATTTTGCCAGGACAATACTAGCAAATTCTGAGTTTTCCAATGCTACTTTACAAGACATACTTTGTACAAAGATTATTATAATAGTGTGTAGGGTGAGGATCCAGGGGTACATTCTGTCACAGAGCTCTAATTCATACCGGGGGCCAAATTACCCCCTGATATCCAAAGAGCTCATGGGGAGGACAAAAGTGGCATTCAGCCACCTTTGCCACCCGTCTCTGGGTCCTACACCAAGAACAGCTCAGCCTTGCTTGAGGATCAGGACCTGTGCTGTGAACTCTGCCTTTTGCTTCAGCTGCTGAACTGGCAGACACCTGTTACCATCAACTTCCAGAGCCCCAAAGTGAAATGTTTAGTGTGGAGCAATGTGTGTGAACTAATAACCATTTGGCTAAGAGCCAGGGCATTTCATGACATTAACCTGCTTTATTCTAGTACCCTTATGTTAACGAGTATATCCATGGACACTCCCTTGAGAAAGGGCCTGGAAACTTAACAAGTAGCCTATAACCAAGGTGATTTGGCCCCTGTTTTCATTCCTTTTAACTATTTCTTCCACACTGATACAAGTCACGGTAAAGTCAAAAGTTTCCCCCCAGGGCTATCAATGGCTCTGCTGCAGTGGTGGAAGCATTGTTATAGGCAAGCT
The DNA here is from genome assembly GCF_013100865.1 of Trachemys scripta elegans. NCBI lineage: Eukaryota > Metazoa > Chordata > Testudines > Emydidae > Trachemys > Trachemys scripta. The sequence continues at coordinate 188,206,885 of NC_048300.1, read as the reverse complement.
TTTTAACCAGTATGTCATGTAGACCTGCTCTGAGGCTTCCGATGATGGTGGTTGCCTGGAGACCTGTATTCATGAGTGCTCCCACTGTTGCTAGCACCAATGAAGTGATAGCTGTGGTGGGAAATTTTTGCTACATAATCCAAATACAGAGACCCCTGGTTAGTATACAGACCTGTTTGTTAACCTGAGAGAGAATTTTGGGTTTGATTTTTTTTTTTTTTTTTTTAATATTCTTACATCCTTACTGTAGTAAATGAAGGCCCTAATGAAGGCCCAGTATGAGGCCTGAGGCCTGAACCAAACTAAAGTAATGGTCAAGACTTTGCTAACATAAAGCAAAGTTAAGCTGTGAGCAAGAGGCAGGCCCTGCTCACAGAAGCTGGCAAGAAAAGGGCTGATGTTGCAAAAATATATATTCACCTCGCATAGTTAAAGTATAAACATGGTACCAAGATACACTAAACCGGAACATTCCACAGATAACATGGAACAGACCGACCCATCCCAATGACGGGGCAAAAGAGTAAAATGATGGATAGAGTTGTTTTGATTGAACCAACATGTACAAGGTGAGAGGCGGCACCTTGCTACGTAGAGGGGTTGCACCTCAATACGTCAGGAGTGATGTGTAACTTATTTGTACCTGTGTATAAGAATGTATCCCTGGGGTGGTGTCTTTGTCCGGCCACGGGGGCAGTGGAAAGTCCCGCCACTGAGCCGGGTCCTTGCCAAGAGGCACTTTCTCGTAGTATGCCCCGTAGACTAAGTAATCTGCTGGGAACTGCAATTGTGTCCGAGATCGCAATAAACCTGGCCGAGGTGCCGTTGTACCTTACTAGACTCTGTGGTTATTGGGGGTTCTCGTTGGGTTTGCTGTGTCAGCTATCTGCGCAGAGCTGGGGCAGCACATAGAGGGAACACACGCACTCAGCCGAGTGATATCAACAGGAGAAAGCAGAAGCACCACCCCGGTAGCATCTGACAACACTTACTAATAAGTGTGAGCAAAGAACAAAGACAAGCAGATGGGTTTGTTAGTATAATCAGAAAAGAGAAGGAATAGTAGAGCTAAAGTGTTGCTGGGTAGACTGGGAGTTTCATATACGAGCATACACTTGAAGGACAACCCTGCCTCAACTCCTCTCCCATGATAAGGTCAAATAACCAGTCTGGAGGGGCGAGGAGGATGGGGGAGAAGGTATAAGAAACACCAAAAGCCAAAGAAATGCCTGTCCTTGACCGAAGCACAACCTCACTCCTTACCCCTTCCCGGTCTTCTGATTTCTGTCTGTGTGACACGAACCAGGGGCGGGGCGAAGGGAAAGCCCCTCACACTCCCTAACAAGGATCTGAGCACCTGAAATTTAGGAAGACTAAGGCAAAAATTAACACAGAGAGAAGTGAGACAAAGAGCTACTGCTTCAGACCAATAGTTCACTCTTCAGTAATGTTGATAAAATCTTGTTTAATTGAAATGGTGATGGAGAAAATGAGTTCTTGCTGTTACACTATCAGCCTTAATAAAGAGGGTATGATCTATGATAACTTTTAAAGCAGCTTGAAGGAGATAAGCTATGTAGAAAATTCTACTGCGGACAAAGTCTACGTGATCAGTAACTTCCTGATATCTCACATAAAGCTGTTGATCAGACAGGATATTTATTACATGTGGCTCAGAGATAGGATCCCGACTGTAACCTGATTAGCAACTGCTTGGTCTTAGGTCATGCCTACACTACAAATCAAGGCTGACACAAGTTATATGGGAATATAGCTGCCACTTGGGCACATGCATGCTTGTGTTGGAACCACATACTCACTAGGTGTCAATGTAAAGCGTTGTGCGCTGCACGTAGGTATCTCAGTGGGCCATGCACCAGCATCTGGTGTAATACCTTTTAGGGCACTTTCACAATGTTTTATGGGATAGTAATGACTTGCCCTGGGATCTCTGGGAGCTAGGGGGTCAAGTTCCCAGTATGTAACTTTCTCCATCCCATAATACCATCCATATCCTATAATTGTCATGCCATTTTTTAAAAACACCCATAAACCTGCATGGCACTTTTCAGTCTCTGTCATCTCTGACAGAACAAGGAGTCTGCAGAGATATGCACCAGTCTCATGAATATTGCAAGAAGAACCACAACTACTAGGGCCATGAGGCTATCTTTGAGGCCAGTTTCCTGAGCGGCATGGTGGAAAAACAACTCAAAGTTGTTGGTGATGGTCACGGAACAGTTGCAGCTGGTCGAGCGCTGCTTCTGGGCCTGAGAAATGAGCACGGACTAGTAGGCTTGCATCACAATGCAGGATTGGGATGACGAACAGTGGCTGAAGAAGTTTCAGATCCGAAAGGTCCATTCCTGGACCTGTGTGTTGAGCTTGCTCCAGCCCAGGGACATCAGAATGAGAGCTGCGTTGATGGGAGAAGCGAGTGGTGATGGCACTCTAGAAGCTTACAATGTCGGATTGCTTCTGGTTAGTGGGAAATCATTTTGGAGTTGGAAGGAAGAGCCACACTTGGGGCTGTTGTCATGCAAATGTGAGGCCATTGTCTTCTGCTATGCAAAACTGTGACTCTTGGCAATGGACAAGAAATAGTGGATGGATTTGCAGCAATGGCGTTCTCATACAGCATTGCAGTGACAGCTGGCATGCAGCCCACCTTATCATGGAGTATATTAACAGAAAGGGCTATTTTTCTATGAGAGCGACAAGGTAGGTGTGGTGATATCTTTTACTGGGCCAACATCTGCTGGTGGAAGGTACAAACTTTGGAGCTACACAGAGCTCTTCTTCAGGTCTGGGGAAGGAAGCAGAGTGTCTCTTATAACTTTGTTAAGCAGAAAGGATATTACATGTTGGAGGTGGTCAACTGAAACAAAGTGGGCAACTAGGGTTAGACTGTTATGCATAAAGGGTTCGAAATGGGTAAATATGGGTAGCAGGCAGTGTGATGTGTTAAATTGTTGTAATGAGCCAGAAAACCAGTTTCTGTGAAGTCCGTGGGTTTGGTGTTTAGTAGAGTTATGAATTTAAGTTCCCAGGCTCGCCTTTGAAAGCTGCACAACACCTGTTCTCCCTCCTCTTCCTGCTCCTTCTTGTTCATCCAGGCATTTCTGTCTCAGGCTCCTCCGAGACACTCATGGTGGTCTGCATAGGTGGCATATGAGTCTTCCGTTTGGGGAGGCTTACACGCAAGTGACAAAAGCTCCCTAGAAGTAGGGGGGCACCAGCACCTGGACCATGGCCCCAGCCCAGCTCCGTCTCTTCCCCCGAGACCTCCCCTGCCCTTTCTGCCTCTTCCTCTGAGGCCCCCCTGCTGCTTGCCCCTCCAAAGGTTCACCCGGTATGGATGAATCTCAGGCTTGGGAGGGGTTTGTTGGGTATATTTGTCTGGCTTAAGGTAGGCCCTGCTACAAACTGCTGAGTTATCTCATCAGCTTACATCGCTCTGCAGAGCAGGATTTATAGCCTATCTTTGTAGAGAGACAGATTCAAAGATCTCTGTGTGTTTCCCATTGCTACCTACTAGGATCCTATCTATGCATGAGGAATAGGACTCACTCAAGGTTTCTATCCAACCCCTAGAAATGGTTCTGAACCAAAACCCTGGATCCAAACTCCCCTGAACCGTACACTGCAGTGTTGTGGACCAATAACGTTAGACACAGTTG